>NW_009932147.1:27335-60826 GCF_000696875.1 Nestor notabilis
GGGAGGAAAATCGTGAGATTTTTTGTCTGACAAAACATTTCTCAGCTGTCAGACATAATGAGAAGTATTATTTATGTACAGGTTATAATGTATAGACAGAGTAAATGAACGTTTCGAAGTTGAAAATTTTGGACTGGAAGTGGGAATTTAGTCATATGGCTTTGCAAAAGACATGGTAAATACAGTCTTCATTTTTTCAGTCTAGTTTATGCACTCAGCTTTTAATATTAGAGTCAAGATTAAATCTTTTTCTTTGAAAAACAAAGTCTCAGCTGTCTGTGAGCTTGATACAGGAATTACTTGCTAATGTTCTGTTGCCTGTATTTTCTTTTGGGTTTTTTTTATGCAGGAAATCAGAGTAGGTGATCACAATGGTCCTGCCAGGTTTAAGATATGAATAGAAATGAACAAATCTGACATTATAATGAAAGTTCTTTTTTTTCTTTCTTTTTTAACTTGAAAGGCACAGAAATGCAAATTCAAACCTAGGATAATGCAACATTTAATGTCTGAGCACCAAACTTTCCATATCTTAGCTATTTTTCCTGTCATTTGAAAATAAATTGGTTCCAGTTTTTGCACTTAATAATTTGCTCACCTAATAATTTATTTCTTCAAAACAAAAGAACACGTACATTGAAACAAACCACTGAAAAATAATCAGACAGAGTTTTCATGAAATGACATTAGGGTTCTCCATACATCTTGAGACTTTTTTGGGCTCAGGAGTGTTGAAATCTTGTATCAGTCCCTGGGACCACAGGTTGGGACCCCAGGAACACATGCAGGTGGACTTCTTTATCAGCTAGAGTGTCACCATAGGAGAGTCACCAAAATGACTTGTAGTGAAGATGTTATTCAACAAAAATGCTTCTCAGTGCCTGTTGAAAATTACCTGGTTTTTTCACGGTATTAACTAATGAGACTCTGCTCTTGTGGTTCAGTGCAACCAGTCCAGCAGCTGAGTGATACTTGGATCTTCCTAAGGAACTTTACTGGGGACTAGATTTCCAGGAAAATCCATTATTTTATTTTCCTAGTAAATCTAATTAATCATACTCCAGCATTTCTTTTCAACTGGACATATAAGCACAATTGATCCAAACATTAAAAGGAAAGACTGGAAATACTTATACGTTTCTCATTTCACAGTAAAGCCAGAGAACACTGTTCAGTATTTTCAGCATGACTAAGTTCAGTTCCTTAACTCATGCTTCCTTGGACTCCATCTCTTACTTAAATGAGGGATGTGCTTTTTTTTTAACTGAGGACATTATGCCATGTAAAACTCACACTAACTTCAGAGGTCAGGCACAGCGATGCTAGGACCACTGGATTTGACTTATGAAGCATTATCTGCTGTCTAAGCTTGGATATCTAAATAATGAGACACCTCAGACGAAAGACTCTGCCCCAGGAACCCAGCGAGTTTTAACATCAATAGGCAGATTCGAGGAGATTTTCCACATTTACAGCTCATGCTATTATAAATGAATTGTGAAGTAAGCTATCTGTCAAGTGCATACTGGCTTCTTGGTATATCCTGCAAATGGAGACTTGCAGAAGTACACTGGTAATGGAAACAAGTGATAAATAATTTAAAGACATGAAGAACAAATTTTAAAGTGTTTTTGTTGGCGAAGGATGAAATAGAAGCAATAAGTAGAACAAATAAGGAAATGCAAGAAATTAAATGGAAGTTGAACATGTCATCTACTAACTCCATTAAAGCATGATGGAGGAGGGTGTACATTATTTTAAATAATGAGCTCAGACATGTCTAACCTCCATATCATTGATAAGCATCATTGCCAAATGAGGTCCATAAATTTTAACCTATTTGTTTCTCTTTTTCTAGAAACCTCCTGAGTTAACTAGTCACTTCTAAGGTGTGAAGTAAGGACAAAGACAAATACAAGTAAGTCACTAATAGAAGATCCTTTCTTACAGGAAAAATAGGAAAGTGTTGGCCAGGAACACACAGGTGCAAAGGCTCATGTTTTGATTCATACCTTTTCCATAGCAGGATAATGCCTCTGAATCAACACTGCTGAAAATCTGAGGCAGATTTACAAAGATGCTTGGTTCGTTGCACACTTTGCATTGTTCTCACAAGTGCTAGCGAAGACCACTAGAAAACACAACAAATGGTGCAGATGGGTTGATATTTCTTCTGACAGGCATTGTCACTGACAGATATATATTGTTTGGCTGAAAGTAAAGTGTTTTTAGAGATGCTGTCATTTACATTATGGATAACGTTAGTCTATTAAACCTGAAAGAAAATTCAGATTCAGATGTTTCTTCACTATTAGTGTTAATTTATTATTTCTTCTTAGTTTACTGTAATGGTAAACTGGCCTATGGTTTATAATTAGCTTTTAATCCATGTGTGTGTAAAATTGGCATTGGTAGAGTTTAGAAATAGCCAAGCCTGTAAATAGTGTTAAGAATATTGATTTAATAATGGATGAAGTGGTTTTAATTGTAGTCAAAATATAATCTTCCTTGCTGTCTAGGGACAGTTCCAAAAGGAGAATGGAGGAAGGCGAAAGCAATACATGGCGAGAGTGAGAGCCAGCAAACCACAGGAAAATCCCTGCCTGATTGTATCCGGCATGATGCTGAGCAACTTTCCCTCCTATCACCATCAAGTGGTACAGAACCTCCTGTCTGGATAACAAAACACTTTGCAGACCACCTTGCAGGGCCAGCCTGCTGCTGTTCAGTGTAGGACAGTAAATTTAAATATCACTAATGCCATCGACTGTAATGGGTAATCCATCCATGCGTCTGCTCATAGGTTTTTGCTTCCATTGATTTTAAAATGATAGGTGTCAGATTTCCTGCCCTGCAAAGCAAACTTCGTTATCTAAAGCTATTAAATGACTGTTCCCTGGCAGTCTATGGGTTACAAATTTCTGGAGGGAAGCCTACTGGTTGAACAGGTCAGGGATCGATATTTGAAGGTTGTTATAAGATGTTGAAAACCCTTGGCACCCTCTGGCAAGTAGAGGCAGGGGGACTGGATGTTCAGCATATTCTTTTGAGTTACATGCTCAGTGCAGGGCTTCCTGCCAGTGCAGGGGAAAGGATGTGATAATCTTTGTGATCCTTTTTATTACTATGTTATTATGTTCTCAGATGAAAGAGAAATCAGATTCCTCTCCCATGGACTCTTACGAAGTCAGTAGGAAGTACCAGTAGAAAACACTGTTAGATTAATAGACATAAACTTGGTATTCAACACAGGAACAGGTAGAAGAATCAAAAGTAATCCACATGGCAGAGAAGCACTTATGGGAGGGAAGACAGGGGGACTGAGGATAAAAACAAAAGTTAAAATTCTGCTTTTTTAATAAATATGCCAGCACTTTATCTGAAAAATAGTTAAGAATAATTGCACTGCTATAGTTACTACAAGTTACTGCCTATTTACAAAGAGATGAGTCGGCAGCTTTTGTGTTTATTAAGATACTACCCACAATACAGCAAGTTTGGAAATTCCTGACTAACAACAGCTTTACAAGATGTCAAAATGGCCTTGCCGTATCTGCTTACTTATTTGTTCTTCCACTTTGAGAATACACTTCACTGGAGAGATGCTTATGGCTTTTATATGTAGTCAATAAGCTTCCACAAGCCAAATCACAGTCTAAAGCACTTTCATGGCACCCTTCACACCAAGCTCCATACAATTTCATCAGTGATCCCATCACTTCCCTGGTGTTGCGGAGCCTGAGAAAAGCTCTGAAGTAGCTTGTGTTTTATTAACGGGAATTCAGGCAGGGTCAAATTCACTTCCTCAGCATTGAAAACATTTGGTTCCCCAGCATGTTTCTTTACCTGAAAATACAGAATCTATTTTTCATTGCATATTGAACAAACAGAGTCCAAATAAAGAAGAAAAAAAACCACATCACTGAAGACTTGAAGCTCTGTATGGAGGTTTTATCCACAGTTTTCATGGAGCACAAGTCTCAAAGAGAGACTTGCCATGTGAGCCAGTGCAACAGGATAGCTAATTTAGGGGTGATAGACCCTCCTGCTTTCTGAAAGAACCAATGTAAATCTTATGTTAGCATTCGTTTACCACTCACTGACCTCTGGAAAGGCCCCATGTCTTCATTTCTCTCAAAAGCCCTCAAACTACTTTAAATAGATGTCCAACAACATGTGTTTTTCACCCTTTCTTCTTCGTGGCATCTTAGGGATACTTGTTGCCCTAGTCACCAGCAATACTTTTCAATTATATTCATGTTCTGGATGCTGACTTTAGGCTTTCATGAAAACCACTTTGACAGGGCACATTTTTTTCCTGAAATAGGTTGAGAACAGATAAGATCTCTCAGCAGTTTGAGGCAGCTCACCTAACCTTCCAGTGTATCTATAATTCAGCACACTGCAAGATCAGATGAATTTTGATAAATATAAATAAATAATGCATGCTTCCAGGGGAAAAGAAAAGTGTATGGAACAAGAAATAACACGTTTATGAAAAAATTAACCAGATAGATAAAAAAAAGGAGAAAGATTCTTTACCAAATATAAGAAGATACTGTAGTGTAAGTTCAGAATCATCTAAATAATCTATTCAAAGCCCAGTAATAAGGCTTGTCCTTACTATACATTAAAAATAAAATCTTAGCAAGAGTAAGAAATATTGTATTTAGTGAAAATTTAATCCTTGCCTCTAGCTGCTGCAAAATTCAGCTTAAAATGCTACCAAACAATAAACATATTCTTTTGCACTCTTACACTATGTTTGTGACTCCTGGTCTAAAGCCAGAAGTGCTAAATTCTTATCATTAAACTCCAGATAAATTCCAAATAAACACTAGAAATAGAAACATTATCTTAAAAAAACCGTACTGATTTTTCCGGAATTTTAAACTATTGCTATTATATCAGAAGTCAAGTTGATTCTTCCTTTGTGGAACTCTATGATTACAATTTTACCTGTTTTCTATGAAAACTCTCTACATAATGGTTCTGACTTTTAAACAGCACTTGCATATTCAATTGCTCGGTAATATTAATGCTGATGTACTCAAAAGGAAAACGGTACCTAGGCAATGTAGTTTATAGTCTAATGTGGATAGAAGAGTAGTTCAAAGGTATCAGTCAACATTTTCAGATGTAGACGTATTTTCCTTATTTGGTTTCCTAAATCAAAGTAAACAAGTAGTTAAGATTCATACAGGAATCTATCTATACTGTTTCTTTCATTTCAAGAAAGGTGCAAAGGATAAGGAAAACCAAATAGTTTATGCATGAGGACTAATAAACTGTCAGAAGGACATAACTAAGGAAGAGATATCATAGGAAAATGTATTTCAGATGGGAGGGGACAAAGAAAACAGAGTATGGATGCAAAAATATGAAATAAACCTAAATGAAAAGAGCAGATGGCAGGACGAAAATCATCTGAAGCAATACCAAAAGAAGCTGTGGAGCTCCTTGCCACAGAGGAGTTATCATGACTGCTAAAACTTCGTTTTCTTTCAAGAGGAGACATTGAAAATTCAATGAAGAAAACTTCGTCTTCAAAACAAACCACAAACAATGCAAACCACCAGAACTCGAGAGTAGTTTGCAGTAATATCACTGCAGGTCTGTCTTGTTCTGATATAATTTTCTGTTCTGCTAAGGAAGGGCCAAGAAAATGTGATGACTAATCGTGGTTTTAATACGAAAGGCAGAAAAAGCAATTCTAGGTGTGATATGACCCCAGCAGAACATTTTGGGTGGATTTGAAGTCCACGCCCTAGAAAATACACAGCCTGGATAATGAAAAGGTGTAAACAGGCAAAGAAAGGCACAGAGTAGGAAAGGAAGTAGGTTTTGAAGGTAAAGTAAACCTGAGTGGGGACCGGACAGAGCCTGAATATGAAAGATGTTTTTAGGCACTACATGTGCGATGACTAAAAGTATGTAATTGTTGCTCCCCATGGTGGGGAGGAAAGCTACAGGAAATAAAATAGGGCTCCTATATCTATAACAAAACACTGAAAGAGACTGGAATTCACAGTGTTTTGGTTTTTTCCTTTACTATTACACATCAGCTGATTAAAAAGAATCCCATTTAGTAAGGTAAAATACTAATGTGAATTGAAGAATAGGTTCTAAATTGTATTTGTAAAACAATGGTTAGAGAAATAACTATTCTTTATACTACTTTGTGAAGACATGCATTTATGTTTACAGGCCCATTTTATCCAAACTGAGATTGAATTGTGGAAGAATCAGCCAGTGACCAACTCCTGCAATTTTGTGTCCAATCTATGTATTAGTTGTTAAATATGTGCAATGAAGTGCAACCAACTGTTTCTTTCCTCTAGCCACTGTGAATTATTAATTGTTGTTTATCTCTGAATTTGTCACTCCTTGGAGGATTTCATTAAAGAAAATGACACAATGAGAACGAATACTTGAGATACCAAGTCCTCCAATTCCAGGCCTGTTATTCAGACACATCTGTTCACACAATAATGTAATTTCAAAGGCATTGAGCCTTGTTTCAGAGCAGCTTTACAGCTATGAATCTCTATGAAAATAGCAATTCACAGGTGTGACACAAAATTGATTGAGCCATAAAGAATGCACACTGAAGGGACAATTTTTGAAAGAGTAAGAAACAAAATGAATGATCAGGTATTTTAAAGAAGTTCAACACTTCAAATCCTTTGGTAATCCATTGGTATCTGAGGGAAAATTTAGACGCTTCTTTAAAATCCCACTTTTCTTTAAGTCTGAAAGCTGAGCTTCTGGAAAAATTTGACTCCCAAAAATGAGGCCCGTTGTATGCAGATCTCTCGTCACATTGTAAGAACCTGATTGAATATTTCAAAAGTAATAGTCTTTCAGCACACATGATTTTCCAGTGCTCAGTTTATGATTATTTGTACCTCCATAAGAAGATTAACATGATGTAATGACACAAAGTACAGAAATAATGAAATGCTGTTTACTTGCCAAACCATTACAGAATAATCCATTGCTGTCCAAGAAGTAAATGTAATTTCAGGTAGTTTTCCCAAATGTAACAGACATGAACAGCAGCAAAATTAAAATAAGATGTTTCAAGCTTCAGAAATATTTTCTATTGCAAGGTTGACAATAAACTAGAGCAGTTCATCTCTGATTTACACTTGACTGATGATACACTTCGAAAGTACAAGGCACTAACTTCATTGTCATATATGAGACAGAAAATGCCAGTTGCTAAGCTCACCAGGAAAACATTCTTCAAGAAAATTTATTAGAAAGGGAGTCAGAGGAACCCTCATTCACTTCCTTGAGCCTCTAAGAGCAACTGCATAAGATACAAGATCATAATTTTCTTTAGATTCCCCTGACCCAACAATACAGTTGCTTCACTGCAATCTCAAGGTTGTTAAACAGCCACATAAATCTCAGTATTGAAATAATGTGAGCTCCATGGTAGCTTTGTGACATCATATCATATTTTAGCAAGAGCATGCCTCTTCAAGAACCCTAGGAGTTAGGTACTAATCAAATCTTACTCAGTGCCTGGTAAGACAGACTTATATGTGACCACTTAGACATGCTTATTTTATCTCCAGCTTGGGCTAAGAAGAAACAATCGATATGGATGATATCAACATCATATCTGTGTCCCTGCTGTATGAGAACCGCATCTTCCAACAGTTACTTCACCATCCTCAAACTTTATTTTTTTCCACGCTTTGGAACTTTGCCTGTTAGAAAATATCAAATGAGCACAAATCAGGAGAACCATCTCATCTTCCCACTCAACACCTCTATAATAGCTGCAGGGATCCAGGTCAGCCTGGTTAAACCCTCGCTACTGGGCTTCACCAGCATGCATAGACCATGTTTGGAAGTGCAAGTTATTCGCAACCATCAGATACTACCCCACTCAGACACAACTAAGATTACTTCTCCAAGACTTAGTGAAATCTTCTTCCTGCCTGCAACACTAATTCTTCAAAGGACACCAATGCAAACAACTGCATAAAATCAGCTCCTGCTCTTGGAATGGAAAACAGAGCCAAAATTCTCAGTCCCCTTAGAAAGCTGTATTGTTTATTTATATTTGTATTGTAAAGAAAACAATGTAGAAATATAGAAACAATAAGGCTGGAAAGGATCTCCAGAAGTCTAGTTCACCTCTTTCTCAAAACTGACCTAACTACAAACTTTCAGCAGTGTAGGGCAATACTATGGCCCCACTGTTTCCTGAATACATTGGCAGTGCCTCTGGTGTCACGAAGGATTTAGGAATACAAAGCACAGACCTGGGAGAAATCTTCTTGATCAGTACAACCAGTTCCCCATCACTGCATAAAATGATCACATAAACAGCTTCAGAAGTGTCTCAGGCTCAGTTTGAAATACAGTTTTGTTCCTACCTCCAGTATTCATGTTGGAAAGTCACTTCAGAGTCACACTAGTATAACTTTCACCATTAATACAATCATAGACCACATCTACCCATTAGTATCTATGTTGCCTTCAGCTTAAGCAGCCTTTTCTTCACACCACTGTCACTTACTGCTTGTATAGGCTGCCTGTCCCTCCTTAATATATTTATAGAAGACAATAATATCATCTCACAATCTTTGCATACGTGTATTGGTAGGACAGATAAATGAGAAACTTGAGTCATGAAATTGTTTCGCGCAACCCTTACAAGTAAGATTAACTTAAATGTCAACTAGAGGCTTCTATCTGAAAAAGAATGACCTAAATTAACCATGCATGTATCAGCCACATGGGATGAAAGTGAGGTCATTGCAGTCACACCCCTAAGTAAAGAGGAGCAGACCCTGGATGGTTTCATGACTTTCAGCTGTGAAAAGAGACTTGTGCTGCAGCTGCAGCATAGGGCATGTGTGAGACGTTTCAGCTGAGCTGGATGCAAGGGCAGAGGTGGTGGAATATCTACACAAGACACTTTTGAAACTGCATCTAAAATTAAACTGGTCCCAAAAGCCATATGAATCCTTCCATTTATTTTATAGTGGCCTCTGTTTTCATTCACCTTCAAACCAGTGTGAGTTAAACTGAAAGATAACACTTCTGTAGACCATAGCGTAGGTTTAATGGCATTTCCCAGTGTACCCATTCAGCTCTGTCAAATAAAAAAAAACCCTGGAGCACAAAGATGTTGTAGTGTTTATAAGGAGCTCCAAACCAGCTCCCAATGAGAGGGCACTCAGAGTTTTAAAACATATGTAGAGGAACCAGCATTATGAGAAATTCTGATACAGTTCAAACCGTGGGGCTGATCAAAGATAAGTGCATTCAGTCAAGTTCAGAGGAAATCAAGCGATATACCATGGAAGAACAAATGACTTGTAACATTCACAGGTTAGCTGTACAGGAGTTTTCATGGACTGAAATACATGGAAGTAACCCCTGGAGAATTTCAGATATTGAGGCCTGTGGAGGAGGGAACATGAAAAAATAAGAAACCAGCAAGAATTTTAGTGAAATGGTGAATGCAGCAGTGTCTTTTGACTTAGACTGATTATAGAATGTATGAAAGAAGAAATAAGACAAGAGTACAACGTATTGACTAAGTCAAAGGACCAAACAAAAAGTTTTACTTCAGACACCCTGCTCTATTACAGAGTGCTGGACCTAACCAGAATGTTAAAGAAGATGTTACTTAGATCCAGATTTCCCTCAGAGAATTCAATTTCCAAAACTGACCTCTGAAGTGACCCAGATATGCCACCATGAGCTCTTGGGTTTATGGTCTATAGTTTCTGAACAAGAATACCATGGAAGACAAGTCACTGAGCAGAGATACAGAGTGCCTAATGTTAATTGCTCACTTTAGAGAAAGCCCACCAAGGATCTGAAGTCTACTTTGAGCTGTAGTTGGCTCTGAGGATCAGGAATTATAACTGTCTTTCCTATATTTTACCAACTTTACTATTAGGTAAACTGTAGGCTAGACTCTACAAAGTATACTGATGGGGGATTGGCTTTTTCTCTGTGTATATTGTGTGTGTGTGTATGTGTGTGTCAGAAATAAGCTGAACTAGTCTGTAACTGATGAATAGAAGCAGTCAATCATAGCCAGGAAAGGAGGACATTACCACAGAAAGAACCATCATAGCAAGGGGAAAGGAAGTTTTTCATTTTTAATTTGATCTCAGCATTATCTTGAGAATGAATAGTGCTTTCTTTATCACTTATGTAATGCTTTCTTATCAGCAGCGTGAAGGCAACCCCAAATGGGAACAAATTTTGTGTTTCCAGTTTGCTCAGTGTAAATCGAGAGGAAACAATTTGTTTTCAGTATTCGTGTTTACTGAGCTGCTCAGTGAAACATAAAAGTTGAGTGTTTCATTCTCCAAGGCACAGAACAGCATCCTGTAGGCTGGAAGTGGCTGAAGCAATTTCAGAACAACTGATGATGCTTATAAGACTCCAGCAATGATAGTTATAGCACTGAAACACTCTAAGCCAAAACCATACCTATCTTTAAAAAGAAGAGCAGCGTAGAAAGTATTGATTATCCAGTTATTCTTAGCAAGGAATCTTAGCAAGGAGCTTAGGGAGTTATTAACACAGAGTTATCAAATATAATCTTTTTTGACTCTAACAAAAAAAAATTCTTTGTACAGCAGGATCATCAGTGTGTGGATGGAAAGACAAAGTAGGTATTTCATATCTAGGTTTTGGTAAGTCTATTAACTTTGCCTGGGGACAGATTCCCCATGCTTTAAATGAAAATGCTGGAAAAGTGTTTGGCTCCTCATTTCCAGAGAATAATTCGTTGGATTCACTGACAAAATTGAAAGGCTTGTCAAGCAGTGTTCTCCAAAAGTCTTGTGCAATATTTCATGTTATAATCCGGATGACGGATGGTCAGTATGCCTATTAAAAATGCAGATAATACAAAGCTATAAATGACTGTGCATAGGCTGTAGGGTGAGATATCAGCTTAGTAATGATCCTGACAAATCAGAGGAATGGTCCAAAACTGGAATGAAATTCAGCGTGTGTGAAATTGAGCAAGTGCAAGGTTCTAAAGATAAAGAAGAGTAATCAAGAGGACAGGATAGGGAACAACAGCTTGTCTAGCTGTTTTGCAGAAATGTCATTCAGAAGTAGAGTGCAGGAGGAGACGAACTCCAGAAAGAAGCAATGATACTGACAGAAGTCTAGAAAATAATGCTTGTGGTTGCATGTGAGAAACAGTTCGATGAATCAAAGTTGTTGGACGACTGACGGGAAACAGTAAACCATCTGAGTTCAAAAAGACTCTTTAAAGTCTTGAAAGACAGTTTTCAAGTCCCTTTTGCAAAAAGAAACAGTTATAAAGTGTTGTTCATACCCGTGGTAGATAAGACAAAGAATATTTAGATAAGACAGTAGGAAAACTCTCTAATTAGAAACAGATTTACAAGGAATTTCAATTTGCTGCTTGTGGAAGTCACAGAGTTTCCACCCTGGAGGTAATTTTAAAGGTTAGGCAAACTTCTGTAACAAATGATAAATGTATTGTTGATCCTGCCTTTAGGTAGGGAATGGATTAAATGACCTTTCCATGTAATTTTTAACCTTGTTAACGACAGTTTAAAGTGTCATTTTTGGCTATCTTATTTGCCAGAAAATATTCTACTCTCAAAGAATATTCTCTGATGGATCAGCTGTAAATTAAGTAAAACATCATTTACTGGGGTAAGACCAGTGTACAGATCTTCTCATTCCCATATTTTGGGAGATTTTTCAAGGTTATTGAAACTTCAAAACCTGTGTGTATGTATAGCATGTCATCTGATTCATTCCCAGAAACATTCCTGCAATGTAGTTTCCGTGCTTTGAATCATAGCATCATACAATCATTGGAAAAGACCCTTAAGATCATCGAGTACAACTGTAACTTTGAGAAGTGCATTTCCCTAATTTCCTCATGTTTTTCAAGCATAAAATCATGTAAGTAGAAAAGTTCCATGGGGCAGCTGATTCTTTTTAAATGTACAACCTATCATATCTCACAGTAATTTATTCATGTAGCCATATCCCTGTGCTCAGTGGAGATACAAGGTCATGAATTCAAGACTCACACAGACTAAATAATGAATTTTATTTGTAATGCCACACTGAACTTTTTAACATGCACCTGGACAGTTATCAGAGACTGCACAGAAATGTACATGACAGGGAAGGAGCAACTCCAGCAAGCCTGCATGTGGGTCACACAGTTTGGAGATCACAGGCCCGTTTCCATTGCCCCTGTGCACTGGTATCACATGGTTATCTGAAAACTGCCCTAATACATATGCATACGCAGTCGAAAGAACTGGTTTTGTTTCCCAAAACAGAGTGGTGACAAAATACTCTGACTGTGTGAGAAAAGCAACTTTACAACAGCACTTGGTGGTCATAGCATAAGATGTTGCCAGGTTGTATTTCAGGTATATTCCTGTAAAGCCACTCTTCTAGCCTTTATTCTGTTTTTCCTTCACTAGTTCTCTTGCTCCTTTGAACATTCTTCATTTCCATCTCACTTGAATATTTTCAAACAATATATCTCAGTTTGTCAAATGCAGTCTTTTCCTAGCAAAAATGACTTCTCTGGTGACATAGGGTACTTTAGTACATTATTTATATTTGCATATTGAATGTATTAGAAGGAATTTCATTTAACGACAGTGACAAACTACAAATGAAATTCAAAGCCTGATCTAGTATGAATTGAGTAATTCCTACGAAGAATCCATCCTAGTAAGAATCACTGAGGTCACAAAATTTACTCAAAGTAACACAAAACTCCTTAAAAATCTGTAGATATACTTGTTGGGTAAGGTATAATGCAGTAAAAGTAGTATAAAAATATTCAAGTCACCAATATGATGTATTGCTTTCCTATCAAGTGTATATATATATTACCTTAGAAAAACACCTGTGAAATTTAGCAACTGTGTTTTCCTATTTTGTTCAAAGGGCTTTTTGACTGCAAGAAAGAAGCCTTCAGAATGATAAGAATTCAATATAGAACCGACAGTCTGCCTAGAAAGCAGCCAGGCTTTCATATGCAAATTCTCTAGTATATTTTGATTTTTACTTTTAAAAAGTGTATTGTTCTGTGTATAGAATGAATATTTTTAGAACAGTTGCATAATATTAAATATGCCCTTGGTGAATTTTTCTTTGGTTGCTTGAAATACTATTGCTTCATCTTAGTTCTTCTGAACTGACAGATTCATAAATGCCCAAAGGCCTTTATATATTAAGCAGTTAATATGAGATGTCACCATGATTAATGAATAAGGTGTTTTTTTAAAAAGCAGTACTTTCATTATTGGTTTTCATGGCAGGAGCCTGACATGACAGTACTAGAAGTTGCCTAAGAAAAAGAAGAAAACTTTTTTTTGCAGGATTAAGATAAACCAGAAAAAAAGAAAAACATAAAGAAGAATGCCAGGATAAGTGGATTACAGTGTGAGATCTGCTTGGGTTTACTCTTGAATGTTAAAGAGTCATTTTTGACATTAGATATAAAAAATGCTGAAAACCAGATATGAGGTTATTTGTGCACAGGTGAGCTGGAAACAAGATAAAAAAAAATAATAAAAAAACAGCACTTTCAGTTATATTTTCCATCTACGCTTATTTAAAGATAACGTGAGGAAACAAGAAAACAAGTGTGCATGGAGGATGCTGTGCTGGAAGGTGCTAATGGCTGACATCAGAAGAGTCCAAGAAGTCTAAGACAGAAAAGACATGCTACAAACTAAAACACTGTCAAACTTGGAACAAGCAGCCAGCCCACTGTGTAGTTAGAAGCAGACATGGACAGAAGGACTGACTGTGGAAGGCAATATACCTGCAAAAAAGGTGTAGCTAAACTAGGGCAAGTACAAAGGACTTCAACAGTTTCAAACACAGGAATGAGGGCCTGTTATTACCGGAGGCAGAAAGTCAGTAAAAGAGGAGCTAGCACTATCAGCAGATTTAATGGCTGGTGAGAATGGTCCTGCCATGTACCTGGAGGTGTAATGCAGCAGTTCTGCTTTGTGTGACGGGTAGAAGCTGAGATGTACAATTTCTCTGTTCATTTCCTATGACCTTTTTTATACATGCAGCCCATATCAGGCACAGAGAGATCACAAAGAGCGTGCCAAGTTCTAATTTCTGTTTTCTCAACCCCATAATAAATTGCTTTGGAACACCTAGCTTAGCTCCAGCCACTGAGGCAATGTGGGGGTACAGATAATGTGACTATCTGGCAATCTTTGCTTGAACTGTTCACTAAAAGGCTCCTTGCCTCACATGGCTTCATATCATTTGGAGGCGAAGGTAATGAATGTGCTCTGCGAAGTCATGCTGCTGAAGAAGAAAAAGGCAGTAGAATGAGAAGTTATGAGAATAATGATCAGAAGTTATAGGAACAAACTTGGGAAAGTCCGAAACTCCAGCCCTCTACTCCTCTCTGATTACCCACTTCTACAAAAAATTACCGGAACTCTGTTTATTTTGAGACACCAAAGCAGGCAGAAATAAGCCACTGGTTTTAACATGTTCTTGGTAAGAGGATAAACATCTGATAGTGGTTGCTTCTGTAACAGACTACAATAGCAAACTCCTTACAATGGTCACTGTGGGTGTGAGAAGAATTCTTGACAATTCAGTTTCTTCAGCAGCAGTAGCAAAGTAATGGAGATCTTCAGGATCCCTAAAAGGAAGGAAACTTTGATCACTTCCAAGAAATACTCTCAACTAACCTCTTCATCTCTCACTATCATCTTCTCAATCTGGGCCCTGCTGCTGTATCTTGTCCTTTCCCTCCCCTTCGATAAGTGTTACCTCCTGCGCTTCAAGATGTGTGAACCCATGTGACAATTACTTCAATGGCACAGCATGACTGTGGTTGCATCACTTTGCTAGTGTCAGAGAATAAAAAGCACCTCATCATCATGGGAAAAGTTAGCACAGATCCATAGCCAGAAAATTTTGTGGGAGGAAATAGCAGCAGCTGCTGCAATGCTCACTCTTCTCTAGCACACGTTGGCTCTCCTCTGGGACCACGAGAAAGGAAAGTTAAAGAGAAGTCAGTCAGCATGACTCTGGGATCTTTACTCTTTTCAGCAGTGATTTGCGTAGAAGAAACATTATCAAAAAGTTAATGGCATTTCGACACTGAAATAATTTCAACTATGCAATAAAAGGTTTCCTAGAAATGCTATTTAAAATGGCCCAGGCCTTTTCAGGATTTCCAAAGGCACTGCAAACCATCCTGCATCAGAAGAAAAATAAGTTTCCAAATGTCAGAATTCCCTATGAAATATGAATTCAGTTACATTGAGCTTTTACTGCCATCCTCACTCAGTACAGCTTAGAAAGTGCAGCTCTATTTGGTAGTACTGGTCCAGGGAAGAGATTTCCTTGTTTGATGATCTTGTCCACAAAGAATGTATACCTTGTCTCCCTTAACAGTTAAAAATTAAAGTCTTGAAGATGGTTCCACAACAACTATTAAAAGCAATACATGCTATTTACATGTTGCTTAGTCACCTGAATCAGAAAAAGCTCAAAAATAAATCTGATTTCAATGGTTACTGAAACTGAAGACCAACAGAGAGTGAGTGAATTGTATTCCTGCAGAAATACACTCCCTGGAAGCCATAAGCAATCATGGCTCTGTAAGAGTGCTTATTGGTCCACCTGCATAAACTATTTATAGCAACTTTTAAACCACAGAGGACCAATTTGTACCTATGCTGCCTGAGGTGTACGATTAAGTTTTTTCCCTGGATTTCAAAAACGTATGGGTGAGTGGGAAGGCAGCTAAGGCATTAAAAAGAGTAGTTCTATGCCTCTTTTAGTTTCAGATGTTTATAGACATGGTTCTGCTTAAAAAGATCAGCTTCAACCCCATGTTATATGGGGTTTAACTTGTGTCTGTGAAAATGCTTTAACTCCTTTTTTACACAGGCAACAGTGGCAATATGTTCAGTTGACATCCTTCAGCGATGCTGCCTGCTGCGATAAGGCAACGATGATCTCAGGTTCCTGACCTAGTCTGCAGTTAGGTGCTTTCTGCTTTTTAACACCCACGGCAATGTGGGACCCATGTGCCAAAACATGTCGTCAGTTGCAGTAGTAGGAAAGGCCTTTTTCCTTACCTGGGTATATCAGTAGCCCCAGGGCCTCACTACAATACACAGCAGAACAGCACCAGGCTGTGAGCACACAGGTAAGGTACCTCGCCTGCCTCCTGGATACAAAGCAGAGACACCAGAATGCAGCAATCTCCCTATGGCCTCTTCCATCTGCAGCAACATGGTCATAGGGAGGAGTGGAAAATAAATCGAGTAAATTAATGATTCCTTTTGTCTGTAGGGGTGTGGTTGAAAAAGCAACTTTACGAAGATACTTGGGACAGAGCTAAACTGATGTTATTTAGGCATCAATCACCAAATTCTGTGGTTTACAAGCCAAAGATAATGCAGTGTTGAGGTGATTTGTGGGTGCTGAGATCTGCACCCCTGACACTGAAGCCAAGGGGCCTATTAAATTCGTATTTTTGTCCTTCTGCTTTTGACCTAAAGCAGGAGGAAAGCTCGTGTTTTAAATCCGGGTATACTGGCTTCCCACTAGCATGACAGTCTGCCCCCTCAGCATTTGGAAAGCTCTTGTGAGGGCCTGGGAAGCACCTATCTTCTCCTGGGGTTTGGCTGCTGGGGCCTGGGGACAATGCAGCCTGTCCAGTGGGGGTCTGCCCTGCCTCCAATCCCATACTGACTCCTCACAACACTAAGTGAAAGGGTCTGTACATTTATGTAAACATATCTACTTATTTATTCCACTTCAGTAACTAAGTAGCGTGCCTTGCTCTGCAGCTGGACAGTAAATGTCTATTCAGTAATGTTTACCTTCAGACAGTTTGAAGACTCAGGCAACATAAAAGGACATGGAAGAAAAACCAAGGCAGGCTTAGAGCAATAATCAGAGACACAGCCAAGCTTATAATGGACACCACAATGCTGGCTGGCAAAAGATCATATTCCTACCTTCACCTCAGTGAACAGTCTTGTCCCAGAGAAGGACAAGATGAGGAACCACATAAACAGCTCTGGCAACTTGCCTTGGTCTAGTTCTCAAGAAAACTTTGATTTAAAATTACCTCACCAAGAGGGGTAGCCTGTGGTGGCTTCAGTGTAGATCTATTTCGTTTACTGCAGTTATTTTTATACAGCAAGAATGAGAAGAAAAATATTCTGACTCAAGTCAAACAGGTTGTTCATCCACAGGTTCTCTAATACACCTGTCCATCCATCATAATGAGTAGTTTATGTTTAGACATCAATTATTTCTGCTTCTTTCCCATATGACAGCACCCAGTGTCTGAAATGATGTTTCTTTTCCCAGTGCTGTCATTCTTATTTAGTCTGGAGAAGCTGAAATATAAGTAGTCAATTTCTACTTCCTTCCTTTGCAGAATTTGCAGTAATAACCTAAAATTACAGTTCAACATCAAATCTTTTTCAGGAGATTGCTTTCATCAAATAAATACATGCAGCTTGCCAAGCTTTGTCCAGAAGTACAAAAGCGATCCACATCAAATCAGAATTTTGGGACTTTTCATTTTCACATCTTGATCTATATTGTGTTCGTGAACCAGAATGTGTGGCGAGATGTGAACTCTTAATTGTTCAAATTTACATGATATTTTTCATATCAGGTGCAGATCCAGCAGCAGGAGGTAGGAGCAAAACAGAGTGTGAATGGGCCAACCTTGGCACCAGTTTTTACAGCAGCTACTCTCATGTGTTGTGATATACTATAACAATAATCAGCTTCTTTCCACCTCACCCCACTTTTTACTAAGGATCAGTGTACCTTTGAGAAACATGAAAGTGTTTTAGGAGCTTTTTAGGGGTAACAGAAAACCCAAATGCCCCTAAACCACACACGAATTAACTGGGGCAAGAAATATTTCTTACATCCACTGTATGAGACTAATGTGTTAAAAGTGAAACAAACCAAACTTAACCAAGAAAATCACCCATGACCGTGCAGTGGTACTAGTAATATCTATAAGGCGTCAGCTTAAGACAATGTAATTCTGTGGCTGACAGCTGAAAGTGAAGTTCAGAAATCTCAAGGCAGAAATGAGGATTTGAGATTTTCAAGTGAGGTTAATTACCTATTAAAACAAATCAGCACAGGACTGGAAATTCTTCATCCCCCAACTGGCTTTTAGTTCTGGTCTCTTCACACTGCAAAACCAAAAAGGTACTTCCTTCTTTACGAGTGAGTCTCAATACTTTCCTACAGTGGTTAGCCTACCACCACAGTAACATGTGGCTCTTCTCGTTTAGAAGTCAGCAGATTCAAGCTCATGTTCAGATTTCTGTATGTTTACCCAGACTGCAATAAATTCCCAAGCCTTCTGCACATCCGCTCCCCTCACCACCATCCCCAGGCTCTCTTCCATTTCCTAGGACCACCTACAAAATCACCTACACTACCCTCAGGCTATTGTGAACACCCACTCTTTTGGCAAAACATCAAAACCATTATCTACGTCAACAGTTATTTCTTTCCTCTCTCAGACCTGCTTCAGTCCACCGTGCACTTGTCCCTGCTGAGCAGATGTACATCTTGCTGGTGAGTTTTCTCCCTCCTCCGCTCCATTTTTGCCCTTTCTGTCTCATCATCTTCTCTGTGGCTTTTTTTCTTTCAGAAGCTCTACCTCCAGGGAGTCTATGCTACGTCTTTGAGAACTACAGGAGGAGATGTCCATTAACTTCCAGCAAAAGGTCTTGTTAGAAGACAGAGAAACTGTAAACATAGACTATCTTTTACTTTGCTAGAACTCTGAATAATTATCTAGGGTTTAAACTTCAATCTTTTTCATTCTCTTAAAGTGTCTACCAGCACTTGCTCAAAGCTAAACAAGAATGTGGATACAGCATTAGTATATGAGAAGACGTGTTCTGTGAAATTCTGTATTATGCTTGCAAAATGTCTCTTTTTTTAAGAAAAAAGGTAATGAGTATGGAAATCTCAGGTGACAAAAAAAAAGGACAATATCATGCTTTGTATCCAATTTAATTAATTTTTAGGGGTTTTTCATTTTAATTGATTACAGAATTATGTTGGTCATTGTGTACCCATTACCATAAGACTTTCTCCTTTAGCTGTATCTTACAAAATTTTACTTTTTATATACATTGTCAGCATGATATACATCTTACAAATATTCACCTTACCATGCCACACAGAGCCTATGATGCGTCTGCTGATGGAGTTGGGCATGAGCAGAAGCCAAGTCTCAGGCTCATGATGGACTCTGAGCTGCAGGCAGAGGTTTTATATACTGGGCCCATAATTTGGAAGGGAGGGGGTAAGTTTAAAGCTGCAAGTAACCTGAACATTTAAGGGTGTGATCAAATGCAGTATAGAGGGTAATGATGTACTGTGTTTTAAAGGCTCCATACCTGGAAGTTCTAGTACACATGGACACTGGGCTGGTTCCTGTGCTGCTTAGTAGATCTGCTCTCATTTTCAGCTTGGAGCTCTCAAGTGCTGCTCTAATTCCCACCAGCAGGAACAAGGGACTGAACTGCAACTAAGAGTCAGGATGGCTCAATGCTTTTTGGACATATATCCTGCCCTGTCATCTCACCTTGCCGTCTAGCATTGAGAGAGGATGAAAGCATCTCCCTGACCTGGGTCAACATAAGACACTTTCTCTTCAGAGGTGGCCTTTCCTGAGCTACTGCACAGGGGAGTATCACTGCTGTCACTTGGGTGCACAGTCATCATGCTTATGTCAGATGTTAGTTATGCAGAAGATATGATACACATGAAGCAGATTCCACATGAACAGTTATCATCTTCCTCATCAGCCCTCTGCAAGAGTGCAGCCTGCAGATGAGATCCCCAAGCTCCCCATTGCAGGCTGGCTAGCTTCTGTGGCATGGTATACCTCAGTAATTATCACCTTACCAGCAAGGTTAGACTACAGGAAAGCCGAGATGATACTGAGGGCTGAAAACAGAGAAAAAGAAAAGAAAATATATGAGAAAAGCATTTGGAGACATTGCCTTCACAGTGGCATCCAGTGCCATGCAGGATGCTCTCAGTGAGCGGAGATCTGCACAGGGCTGGCAGAATAGCCTCAGGACCTACAGAAGACGTGGGCATGCTAAGTGGGAGCTGGAGGCTAGATGGGATAGCCTAAGGCATGCCAGCTGGTCCTCAAAACCTATTTTGGGCAATTGATCATGAGGGGATGAAGGCACGGACCCAGAGCATCTTCGTGCAGTGAATCGCTTTATTGCCTACTGCTCTAACTTTTTATACCATTCTAACAACAGTTATTTTTAGCCTATTGCTGTAGCTTTCACACCATTCTATTTGTAGCCTATCATGTTTAGTTCCTGACTTATAGTTTGTTTTTTAACACTGCTGGCTTTCTCACAACCAGTCCCAGAATGGCCAGTCTCGTCTCTTTATGCTCTCTCCTCCTCAGCCAGGTGTCTTGGTATCTTATGCTCTCTCCTCCTCAGCCAGATGGGTTGCTCTGCTTGACTGTACTTTGTTTCTTCTTTAACTCTCTCTTCTCCAGCCAAGCAGTTACTTCTCTGGCAATAATCAAATAGTTTCCATTGTCTCCCACAGATTCAAGCTCTGAGGAGGAAGGATTTTTTTTTTCCAAGCAGTAAAATAGGTTCTAGCCATTAAATAAATAAATAAATAAATAAACAAACAAATAAATAAATCTTTGTTTGCTTACAATCTCATCTTTTTATATATTACTGTATGAAACTATGTGTCCAAGTCTTGACCAAAGTAAAAACAAAAACCAAGAACCAAGTGTCTAGCAGGCAGGATCAATGTTTGCAAGCCTAAGAATGGCTTATTTACAAACATATATCAAAACCTGAGGTAGGGAGAGAGCTTTGCAGGGATATGGAAAGGGCAAGGACATGCTAGTCCAAAAGTTTGATGTGAAAGGCAAAGGCTGATTTGTCTGCATGAAATTCCCAAGGGATGGGAGTTTGTCTTGAAATAATTGATGAAAATAAAGAAAAATATAAGCACAAGGCACCTGGAAGAGTTCTGCCAGGTGCTTTTCAGTTGAAGGCAGATAATGGGAACTGCATTCTAGTTAGATATATTTAACACAGAAAAAGTCACTGAAAAGGAACTGATAAATCTGGTTGCTTGTTTTTGTTGGTTTGGGTTTTTGTTTTCATAACTGTCACCACTTTTGTCTGGAGAGAGTTAAATGACCAGGTACTGCTCCTCTCCTCCTAAAGTCCTCCTAGAGAAAAAGGGCATGCTTCCAAACTTCAGATTAAGATAACACATCAGGAACTCAATCTGCACCAACTAACACCAGCGGGGATGGAGAGAGAGACTGTGTTTGGGAGAAGAGACACGAGTCTCTCTGCTGGTTATCCATGTTTCAGTACACCAATGTTGTGTGATCATTTTCTGAGCCAGCACTTTAATCTCTAGTGTGCTAACTGTAAAAGGAAGTCTTCCTTACTATGCAGACCTTTAAGTTTTGAATTTCAATGCTACAGAAAGCCATACTTCTAGTTCTACTTGCTATAGGTCTGCTAAGTGGCTTTACCAGAAGTTTACAGAAAGAAACATTGATTAACGAGATCAGGCAGTAGTCAATGAAAGCAGCAAATGGGAGGGCTCAGGAGGACTGGCTCTTGAGAACCAATTAATGTGTGGACATGCCATATGGGCTGGTGGCGCGCAGTGTAGTTCACTACCTGCTTCCACTGTTGGCACTGCACCAAGGAGAATCTGAGCATCTGCCAGTCCCCAGGATCTGTAACAGCAAACTGCAGTGCAGAGAGTTTCAAAACAACCCTTGGACATCAAAACTCTTTCGTAAATCCCTAGCAGAAAAATCCCAGAAACAGTGTAGAAATAACTGTATTAAGAATAAAATGTGGAATTGTTTGCTATGCAAAATAAAGTCTTACAAGCCTGCCCCTTTCCCTGTTTCTCCCCTTTGTCTGCAGGCTCATATCTTCTTTCTGAATTTCCTTTGATTATTTCAGTTGACATCACAATCATTTGTTTTCTCTGTGAATATCTTAAAATAAAGCTTCAGATTTTCAGCTTCAGGCTCCACTCTTCTTTCCCATCTTACCCAATTCATTTTAATGAGGTCAAGGTTCTTTCCAGAGAGGTGTATCAGTTAGGAAAACATATAATATGAACAGGTTATATCCAACTTAATTGCTTGCCGTTAGTATCCAAAGACTTCTCTCTTGAACAACAAACTTTCTCTAGCATTGATGGTTATTTAGGCAAAGTGCAGGGAGAGGGATCTCTATTCTGCTTCCCTTTGCTAGCTGAAAGACATACAGCCTAGTTACAAGGCACTGGCAAGACTTGACACCATCACTCTTAAAAGGGGAAAATTGATTTTTCAATCTGACAGTGAATCACACAGAAGCAGCAGTCTAACCAGGGCTAAGGTGCGGTCTTGTGCCCAGCAGAAACTATTGACTAGGTTCAGTGGATGGGTTTTTGTGGGGTGGGGAATAAGTGTAGAATCAGGAATCAGTGTCAAAAACTACGATTTTAGTGCCTCGTCTTCATCATTGTAATCTACATTTCACAATAGAAAATCTGAGTTTCACTCGAAGACAGCTGTACTGCAAAAAGGCAGACAATGCAGAACACTGTGAATAAATTAGAAAAAATGAGAAAAATTTCCATGTTTCCTCTTCTTTCTCCCATGCTTCGTCATTCTGACCTTACTTTTGGAAGTATCAGACCTAACATCAGTGTATGAATATAAACAATGAACAGAAATCTACCCAGCATTAACTCTGAGTCAGTGACCAGGCACAGCTGCAGACTATGCTTCCATATGAGTTGGAAATTAAGGAAGTACTACTAGGAGTTTATTCTGCAGACCCTGCATTAGCTTTTCTCAGGGCCAGATCCAAATTATTGCATCTTTCTAAATTATTGGAAAATATTCTATCATCTACAATAAACATTCAACTGGGTTATCAATGAAGAGAAACATCTATCTGCCTGGACTGAAAAGATAAACAGTCTGTAATATTTGCTTCAGAGAATGAATCAAAGAAAATACAGCTTTCAGTGGAGAAGTTTGTGTCTGTCTTATGCATCAGCAGGCTTGATCATAGTGGAACTTTAATGAGGTATTTGTGCAGAGCAGTTGAAGTTGTCTAATTACAGACTTTTCTAGGAGCATCTTCCCAGTGGGACCTGGCCTATTTTCAGAGCAAGGTGGCTGTAAAGAAAGGATTAGTTTACCTGTCTCTGTTACTGAAAGCTAACACTACTGAAGGCAATAGACAGTGCTTCTTTGTACTTGCTGAGAAAATTCTCTTCAATCAGACATTAAGCTCAAGTTAATACTTTAATTGTTGAATATTCAGAAACAATTGAAGTTCAACAATAAGAAGAGATGCAGCTGACAGAAGTTTGTGGGGTCATTGAAATTTAGGAAAAAAAAAATACTTATGTTATTCTCAGGCAAGAAAACCAGCAAGTTTTACCTCAGTAGATTATGCCATTCCATGTCATCATAAATAGAGAACAACACAGGGTGAAGATACGATGGTGATGCAACTTCTTTTCCTATACACAAAATGTGACTGGTTTATAATCCACTAATTTTGATGGAGTACTATCATTAGGCCAAATTAGTGAGTAAAGCACCAATGACAGAAGCTCCTGAAGAAAGAATTGAGCATAGAGTTGGGTAGTTGAACTCTGAGTTGTATGTAGAAGAGATGACATGTCCTAAAAGGGTTTTCAGTATTCAGAATTGCCAATGGTCAAATTTCAATGAACGCTGAGCTCTTTGTGTGCAATGGCTCACTTCTTCCACCAAAATGTGGGCCTTACTCTGGCAATTCTAGGAACCCCTTTTTGGAAGAAGCAGAAGTGAGGTCTCATTGCTTGGTTTGCTCTAAGGTCTACTCTTTTTTATCCAAGAGAGACACCATCACTTTTTTCCTTGTTTCCAAGGAAAGTTGTTGCAAGCAGACCCCATAAAGAACTATATTCTATGCATGGCTGACCTGGCACTTCTGGGAACAAGTGAAGAAAATCACAGTGTGGCTGTGCTCTGTTGAGCAAAAATACTGGCTTAGAATAAGCTAGGTAAGGCTGGGGAAGCCTCACAGCTGTATTAATGTAAAAAAATCCCCCCTGACAAATCAAGCCTGCTTCTTAGGAAGAGTGGTTAGCCAATATTGTTCAGTGGCTGGAGCCTGTCAAGTATCTAGGCTTCCTGAGCAGCTCTTTGGGCATTTCTGTGTGCCCCCACCCTGTACTACATTGACATCTTCTGAAAGACACAGGCTCAGCTAGAGCTGTCTGGGCACACACAGAGGAAGAATTTTGGGAGTCTGGAGAGCAGTACACACAGACAGGCTGGGCAGCAGGTGAGACAGGTACTCTGGAAATCATAGTTCCAATTCTGCTTAAATCATACTTTTGTTGTTTATGTCCTGTATAGGATTTTGCATGGGATCTTGAAATATTAAGACCATATGTTTGATCAAGCTAAATGCCTTCCCCTCAGTGAGATGGTCAAAAGAAGCTGCAATATTTCTGCTGGAAAATGTCAAGAAAACTGCTTGCCAGGATATTTCTTAAAAATAGGTTCTGCAATTATTACAAATAAATGTATATCTAAATTAAAACCTACCACTAACAGGAATGGGAGCCAAACTACTGTTCATAGGTTTTGAACATCTGACACTTTGCAATCAGTTCTGATGTTTATAATCTACAAGCATGATACTGCAACTTTTGTCTTTGCCAGTATATATGCGTTCAAATCTCCACAGCCATATGTGCATTGAAGAATGAGCAGAGTAGCTCGGCAGAAGGACCAGAAACCATCCAGAGATTAACTATGGCAATTACCAGACATGTTCAACAGCTATTTTTGAAGCTCTATGGGAATATATGATAACAGCCATTTAGCCTGGCATATCACTCTCTGGCTTTTCCTGCCAGTACAGCCAGACAAAGCACAGTGGAAAGTTTATAAATATAGGAGTTAAATATATCCTTAACTTAAGGGTTTGATCAGTGCAAGGCTGAGATGTGTGCCTGGTCTGAGGGCTGAGATGTAATACTTATACCACACTCGAGCAATACAAGTGCTTATTTGTGTTTCACCTACTAAAGCATCCTTCTATAAGTGTACTTTCAGACTTCACTAAGGGAGTTTCCCATGTTTGGAAAACATATTCCATGTTTGCCAGCTGCATAGGCTTCTCCAAACATACCCTGGAGTCAGTAACAGGCTATAGCATGGCTCTTGAACTACAGATAGATTAATAAGAGATTAATTAAAAAAGGTGGTAACTGTATATCTAGAGGAATATATGCATATTTAATTTCATTTGATATTAGATTTCACTCTAAAGCAATTCATAAGAACTTTCTTTTAAGTTAGGATAGAGAAACCAGCCTAACATGCATAACCACACTCTTGCAAGTCCTCCTGCCCTGTGAAGCTTGTCTTCGAGATCAAGTCCCTGTCCTTCATGAGGAAGTAGCATTTTCTGAAAGCTGTTATCACATCTTTATGCAAACATTTAGTTGTCAGGTATTCCTACCTGTAGCAGGTTACAAAATGTTCATCCATACCAACAGGAATTGAAGAAGTTGAGTTACTAGTACTCAAACTCCTAGAAGCTTGAACTGCTGCTTACAGATCCATCTTCCATATACTGCAACATCAAGCTGTGTTTGCCAATGTCTATGTGGAAGATATGGGTTGAAGAACTTGAAGTAAAATCTTCTTTTTGTCCCAGACCTTGTCCCAGCCTTCACTCGCTTTGGCCAATCATTGGCAAAGTGAATCAATGCTCCATTTAAGGCTACTCCAGAGAAGTATGGCAAAAGTATTTTTTAGCTATTTCTGGAGCTTTACCAACCTGCAACAGAAAAGACTGGGAGACTTGCAAGAAATTAATAAGGAAGATATATTTCTTATAAATACAAGATACAACAGTGCAACAACATTATTATCAAATACAGTAGGTGTGCCAAATAGGTTTATCCCAGTCCTGCTCTCCCTTTTACTAGTTTCAGGTAAAAGCAACTTATTTAACTCTGTGGAATTTACTTTCAGTGTTGCCATTTTGAATTAGAAGAGCAACAGTTAAACCACTTTACACTGAAAACCTTATTATAATCTTATAATTACAATTATTAACAATCTACTAGTTCTCATAAGTATCATTCATCCAAAAGCATGTGGACTGGTGTAATGGTAAAAAGACAGACTTCCTAGTATTGGCATAGATTGCACAGCAATGGCAATAAATCCTAAGCACCAATTACTTTAAAAAAACCCCACCACACTGAACAGAAAATTATGTTAATGATAATGAAATCAGAAAGCTTGGAGTCAACTATAGTGTTTCAATCAAACTGCAGAACAATATAGTATTAGATCATCAGTACATTTTTTCTGATCCACTGAATAAAAGCTGATATTTGCCTAATTATTAAATTGACAGACATGTTTTCATAAACAGCAGAATATTTTTGCAAAGGCCACTAGCTCATGTGGAAAGAACAGTAATTTATTACTTTTTTTTGTAGCCAGAAGCTGTCTAGGTAAAGAAAGAAATTCTCTATGTACTGGCTTTCAGCATTCCTCTGAGGAGACCTAGAATCATACATCTCTTCTTGACAAGTGATAGTAGGATGTACAGAGAAAAATAATCAGTAAGCACATTTTCATTGCCAGAAAGTAGGAAAACACTCTCTGCTAGACTTGATAGAGAACCAGATTCTAACAGAGTCTTCATTTGAAAAGGCTCACTCCCCAGCAGGACTTTTCACTGAGAAAAGCAGTGGTTGTAATGTCTCAGGCATTTATTTTCAGCTCATATGAAGTACTAAGTGATCTTAGACATAACCAGGAACAACATATGCGCTGATTCAATATTAAACATTTTAATTGTTCCCAGAAGAGGAGTAGGAAGCCAGTGTCACAGACTTATGAAATACAGTCTTTACATTGAACAGGAGTACATCTATACTCAGATAAAATAAGAGCTGTGTGGCAGATTACCAAATTGGGAAGAGCAGTTGGGCTCGTATCTCCTGCTACATTGCCATGTCCTGTGTACATTCACATTCAGCTCTCCCTGTAGCCAGTACATCTTCCAACATTCATTATGTCTTGTAACATGTTTGTCACTTGTCTGTTCACTCAGTCAGTCCCAGCAGGAGAAATATTTGCAGTAGAGCGTCTTCTGTAATAATCCAAGCTGGTGTTTAGAGCCAGCAGGCCACTTTTTCCCTTTACTGCAGAGTTCAGTTGCATGCGGGTGGAATTCATCTTACCCAAATATAGTCCACAGAAAGAAATAAGCACCACGGGGTAAGATGTCTGCACTATTTTAGGCATTGACCTCAGGATGAGAAGATTTCTGCTCTCAAGCACCTATTTCTCGTCACTGCCAGTACAGTGAGCCTGTGATGACTCACTTAGATGTAGGAGTCTACATGTGGTCTGATGAATACTGCCTGGAGTATCTTGAAGATAAGGGCAAGACCTTGAACTGGAGGGAAAACTCTTACAAAAACCAAACATAAAAAGGGCAAGACCTTGAACTGGAGGCAAACTCTTACAAAAAGTAAATGTAAAAAGCAAATGTGCTTAGCAGGCCACACTGCTGAGGAGATAAACTACATCAGTACTGAGGCGTGCACTTACCTGCTATTGGTGGGTTTTAAAACATCCCTGATACAGAACGTTTTGTGATTCAGAAATACTTGACCTTGTTCCTGGTACATTTAATTTTGTTCTGGTGTGTATTTCTGTCCAAGTTGGTGTTACATATTGCTAAGTGGAGAGCTTGATGCTTCAGTGGCTAACAAGGACTTGTTGAAATTTGATAGCTTCTGATAAAGATGAAATTCATTAATTTAAAAGGCAACAGCTATTCCTAAATGACAGATTATGTAGAAAAGAGGTAGGTGGGAGAGTACATAATTGAACCTCAGCAACATAGTAGACACACACTTTACCTGCCCGCTGAATTTATCTGTCTGGGACATCTTTCAGCATCTCATTTGGAATGACCTGCATCAGTGTTTCCATAGAAATCTTTTTTTGTATATTGGAGAACAAACAACTACACCCTTCAGAGTATTTATCAAAATATCTTAAAATGCATTCATGTACCTATTCCAATATAGTTTGATTTGGGGGTGTGTGTGTTTTTTTGTTTTGGGAGGAGGGGTTGTTAGGTTTTAATTTTGGTTTGGTTTGGTTTTGGGGGTTTTTGTGTTTGGGTTTGGTTTGGTTTTTTTTTTTTAATAGAAAGTCTTTTGGGGTTCCATTTTATACAACTGCAACAATGTCTTTTATGTCTGCCAATTTTTCCCAAATGCTTTTATGTAGGCTATGACATTCTCAGCACTCATCAAGGCTGTCACTAGTGCCAGCAACCAGAGCTGACTATAGACAAGCCATTCAAAAGGCAAGTTTCTCTGACAGATAAATAAAACATATCTCAACAATGCAACAGCAGATTTGAAACTCAGGAGAATCTTGTCCAGGAAAAGGCCTTAGGGCTAATATCCAAATTAAAACAATAATGAAAAGCCTAGTATTTCTGAGGGGAAATAAATGCACAAGCTGTCCATTATTTATTGAATAGAGGCCCTCAACGGTAACATATAAAATCTTTATCTCAACTACATGGATGTAAGAAAATAAAACCAGTTCACATAGATCAGGAATCATATTCTGTAAAATCTCACTTCTGAAAACAGGTGAGAGTTTCTTAAATAAAAAAGTTGGAAATTCTTGTGCAGATAACGTGCACAAGTCCTTATACACCTCCACCTTATTCCAAGGGACAAAGCTACTACACTTTGGAAGCAGAAGCTGCAATCACAAAGCTAGAGTCCTCTTCCCTCAGAATGTCATTATAAGCTGGATGAAAACTGAGGCATGGCATAAAATATAAAGCTGAAATCTGAAACTGAACACTGAAATGTGTTAAAAGTTAGATTAAGTAGTTAGTTGAATAGCTTAAATGTTTGCATTATTATACTCCCACACATGGGCACCAATTGGTGCTCTAGTACTATTAGACAGCTATTTTATTTCTTTTTATTTTAATCATACCTCTTTCTTCTCTGACTGTGCAATAGGAACAGCCCTCTTCAAAATCAGTGAGTGTTGCTCCTATTTTGTAGCTGAAGAATTGGGCCTAATTTTTTAAGGGTCTTTTTAAAGGCTTCTTCAACTTCAGAAATTGGCCCACTTTCCTCATAGTGGAGATATCTATCACAGCCAATATTTTCTTTGCCATAGCCACAATACAGTTCATAAGATTTTTGTCCAAAGAGTCAACCTTAACTGCTATACTTAGATGCTTGATGAGAGCATTGCACTTCAGATTAGTTCCTGAAGCCTTAATATTATTACAGCTACTTTTCCTAAACTGGACTACATTCTCAGAAATAATGAGGATACTCTGCAAATAACTGATACAATTTGTAGAGTTTTAAGTAAAATACTGGACTTTGTTTGCATTCACAGTTGCATTGAGTTTCCATTGTACAAGCATGTTGTGATTCTTCATTCAGGTGTGGTCACTCAGCTATGGATATATATAATTGAGTTTTCTTAGACACTAATGAAATGTTGGGGTTTAGTGGTTCACATAACTTCTCTGAATCTTGTACTAACACTTAGAATTGGAGTATCTGAAGTCTTGTAGTCAGAAAATTGTCACTTTTGACAGTGAAGAAGTGAGTGCAAAGGATAAAAACAGCCACACAAAATAGAACAAATACACGAGCTTTTACTTACTTAAATCCATGCAGCATTTTCTGCATGTATTTCACATATGAAGTGTTATACAGGGTCCTTTAAAACCTGTCACTCTCCTGACTGCGGTGTATTTCCCTAGCAGAAGTCTTCCTGTTAGTCTTAGACATATGTGACCATTTGAAAATGACATTTTCTGTGATTTTCCTTCCCTTTATGTCACTTATTGGTGGTCAAGAAGTTCCCAATTATTTTCTGTTTTAGAAAAAAGAAGAGACAGGAGAAGGGTAAAGGAAGAAAGAAGGAAGAAGAAGAAAGAAGAAAAAAAAGGAAAAAAATGTAGTTTTATGAATAATTAAGCTCTGAATGTAGCTTACATTTTCATCTTTTACATGAAAACGCATGATTCTGTACATGAGTAGATGGCATTCCAAGGCATGGAGTTGGATACTGATATCACAGTATTTTCTCTTACAAAATTGAATTGGATTAATTCAGCACAACGCAATATTGCAACATCTATATTGCAACATTTTTCAGTTATCTATCTTCCTTATTTTTGCTTTGCTGGAAAGAGAAAGTGATTCTGTAGGGCTGAATCCAAATGTATGAAGATAAATATATATAATGCATTTGCTTACCAGTGTACAGGTAAATTACTTTGAATGTTCATGTAACAGAAAGCGATTTGTTTAAATGGAAAACCTTTTGTGGTTTTTTTGTGAGACATGGAAATGTACTTCTAAACACATGACTGTGCTGAAGTAACAGATATCTGACACTCAGCCCAACACTCAAATAGCTGTCTACAGCTTCAGCAGCCACAGCCCTGTCAACAAAGCTCTGCTCCAAGGCAACCGCCTTGTCAAGAAGCAGTACTAATTAATCCACTATAATGCAATTCTAACACAGCTTTACTGCTTTCAGGATTCAAATCTATCTTTGTATGTTAGTTTACCTCAAAGTCACTTGGACATCAATCACACTGATTATTGTAGACATATTATTTGGGTTTTAGAAACCACGAACAAATGAATAACAGCATTTGCCCAAACACTTAGACACCTGAATGCCTATAAATTCGAGCTCTGAAACTTTTGCCTGTTGCTCATGGCAGTTGGTACAGTTTCCATGCCAGCAGCAACTTTAACTAACTCCTAAGGGTGTGCGCATCAACCGCTATCAATCAGGTCACAGTGGTGCTATTCCCAAAAGACACCCAGAGCAGTTCAAATTGAGTGCCAGCCTTCTTTCCCAGGCAAAAATCAATGTAAGTGATAATATATTTCATTAATAAAGTTAATGCCCAGAGACCTCATTCAAATTCACATCATCAGAAATTATATTGATGCTTCTTTCTGAAAGAGACAAATCTGAGGAAGAGCTTCCAATGCCTACACTGAACATGCTTGTCTACTATGCTCAAGAGACTAATATAAATAAAATTTGTTATTATACTGTTTGTGTCAATAGGTGATAGGCCTGGAAATAACTCTTGTCCAATGAAAGACAGGAGTAGGGTTTGTTTTTTTTTTGTTTAAGTAATACTTGGACAAGTGCCTCAACACTCTAGATTTAAACAGATTAAGAGCTAGCAGTGCAATAAAAACAAACCTAGGTAAAGGTTGGTATGTATTTCTAGTTTTAAAACTATCCCACTGAAAAGTGAATTGAGTTTTATGGTTAGACTTTTTTAAGAGGCACATTCTTGCTACAATTTTGCGGACTACATTGAGTAACAAAGTAGACAGGGAAAAATTAACAGTAACAAACAGTAAGGTTCCTGATGAAGTATTTAGGGAAAGGAGCAGCTATCTTTGCATTGAAAATAATGTGAATTTTTAATAATTGTTCCTTCAAGGAACAAATACAGAATGAAGTTAGCAACTACCTCTCTGGAGGAAGACTTTGAATAGTTCAGTTGCATTTCTAAATGTTTTTACTTTTGCTACTTCAAGTTACTGAGGAGTAGTGTGAGATAGTTTATGGATTACATAGAAGCAGAATGACCAAAAAGTGGTTAATTTTCTTTTTTGACAAATATAAAAGCAGAAATACAGGGAAATATTCAATGAACACATTCTTTAGAACAAGATAAAAGGACACAGTTCACTCTGTGAGTCTAGAAAGCTAATGAACTGCTTTGTGGTGTTATTTTCTGTTTTGTTTAGTCTTCTCTGGAGTTTAATAGTAATCAAATGGCTATAACATTTAACCTTAGTAATAAAAAGGAGAGAGCTGAAGCATGAATAAGAGAGGGGAGAAAGAAAGGGGAAGAAAGGCAGAAAATGCTTAGATAAGGTTAAATTGGTCCTGTGAGCAGGGATTGCAATAGATGGCCTCCAGAAATTATTTGTAGTCTAAATTATACCGCACTTCTATAAATTGTCTTTCCTGGCCCAGGCTGACCTGGTGGAGCTCATGCTGATTTGGTGGAACTCACACTGATGTCGATGGGGAACTGAATGTGGGACCCTAAAAAGCCAGCAACAGCAACATGAATTTCTCAAGGCAAACTGATTTCAAATAATGCATTTTGTTCTACAATGAATCCAAATCACTTCAAGTAAGCGGATGTGCGGTGCTCTATTTTTACTCAAGACACCATGGAAAGCCCACTAATCTGACATTTTCGAACCAGCTAGAGGAATGTTCTCTACATGAGGGGTTCCCAGGCTTGGTTTCCTAAACTACTACTGCCAGTAATGATAAAAAGTCCCTGACTCTCTGATGGGCACCATTCAGGTAAAAAGGAGGCATTTTGCTAGCAGTAAGGTCTTTAAAGTAGCTTGAATACTTTACTGGAGGTACTTGAACCCTGTTTTCTAAATGACTGCCCTAGCTGAAAATTTTATAAGCTATATAAAATTGCCAGAAAACATTATGCCAAAAATTATCAGTGCTCACCATCAAACTAAAAGGATGTCTTGTGGCTTTCTGCAAAAATCCATCTTGCTCCTGGTACTTCTCAGTATTTCCACTAGTGGATCATAGGGAATGCTTTTTTATGAAATCTGTATACAATGTGAAGTTTTTATGTGAGTTGAGATCTCTCTGGATGTAGAATTAAAAGGAACAAAATATCTTCATTAACTGGAGTAGCAGTCTGAAATAAATAGAATCACAGAATCACGGAATGGTTGAGGTTGGAAGGGAGTAACAGACATCGTCTAATCCAGCCTCCCTGCTCACTATCCGCTTACCCAGCCTGCACTTCCTGAGTTTGCCTATGAGGATGTCATGGGAAACAATGTTAAAAGCCTTTCTGAAGTCTAGGTAGACAACATCCACTGCTCTTTCCTCACCTATCCATCCAGTCATCCCATCGTAGAAGGCAATCAGGTTGGTTAAGCATGATTTCTCTTTGGTGAATCCATCCTGACTAACTTCTGATCATCTTCTTGTCATCCATAGTTAGGGATGGCCTCCAGGATGAGCTGTTCCATCACCTTTCCAGGGTTGAGGTGAAGCTTATTTTAGAAGACTGGAACAATCAATCAGCTGCACAAATAGAAGATGAGAAACCACTGGAAAAGCTTTGGAAAAGAGGGTCAGACCTGCAAATTGAAGAGTTTACAGTGTCACACACCTGCACTATATCTACCTACCTCCTCCTGGCATGTAGAAGCAGGTGGGTTTCATGCAAGATGTGAAGTAATCCTTACTTCCTTTCAGCTCTGACATGGTCTCAGCA
>NW_009932147.1:60844-104451 GCF_000696875.1 Nestor notabilis
CAGGAATCCTGTCTCTCATTTGGAATACTGTAATTAGAGAAAGTCTGGAGTAATTGGAGTGTCAATGACAGAGTGACAAGGATAATCAGAGCCCTAGGAAACATGACTTGTCAGGGGCAGTTGAATGAAGTGCAGTTGTTTAGGTTAGGGAAGACAGAGAGGAAACATAACAGTCTTGGGATATATAAAAGGCTGTTGAAATTTACTTTGAGAGCATTTCCTGATGAGAGATGTGTCTACCAGGACTCTATAGCACTGTATTTCTGGCAAAAAAAAAAAAAAAAAAAAAAGTATTAACCTAATACAAGCCCAATTTTAGATACTGAGTGGGTCCATTTTCCACAACCTAAGCTGTCAGTACAGCAGTGTTCCTCAGAAGGTAGTCTGCAGACTGCTGCAAAATACCACTGTACATGCTCAGTCACAAGCAAGCAAGAACACAGGCCAGTGGAAAGCAAAATTTGTCAGTGTATGTAGGGTGTTGTGTATGAAAAACATCTTTGCCTCAATATGACCCACAAATTGTAACTAAAAGAGGACACATAGTCTGCAAACTGTGAAAGGTTGGTTCTGTGGATATACAGTCAACTGGTGGTGGTAGTTGCCTTTGTAGACCTCCAATCCATTTCAGATCTCTCTTTATTAAACTATATCAGTTGAAAACTGAGAAGAGGAAGAAAAGGAGAATGAGAATATAGATGTCAAGAATTCAAGTAACGTATGAGATTGCACAGCCTAAGACCTACCTGCCTTTTTATGACAGAGAAGCTCTAGGGCAAATGCTTTCCCTCAACACCTATGTCTGGTCTGCTGCATTGCCTTCTCACCTCCATTAGCTTTAACAGGCTTTCAAACACCCAGTTCACATAGAGACATGACAAAACCTACCCTGAGTGCTTTCAGGCACCTTCATGGTGTCATAATGTGCCCATACCTGTTCTTTTTGACCTTTTCTTGTTCTTACCTTTCCAGTATTTTCTCCTGCTGCTTTTGCTTCTCTGCTCCTTTCATGGAAACAAGTTTTCATCTGAACAGCCAAAAAACATCACTCACATACTCTTTGCTGGTGCTTTTTGAGATGCTGGAGTAGAGAACCTCACTAAGCTCTAGAAAGGGGCTGAGTTACTTAAAATAGGTCCTAAATAAATGAACACAATCACAAACAGATTCCTTTTCTGCAGAACTTGTGTATGTGCATATTCTAATGGCATGTTTCTGGTGCTCTAATGTGGATGAAGGAAAGCATGCCTGACATCTGTATCTCTGTCCCTTTCAACTGCTGTGGGGAAGGAACGTCTTGTAACAATTGCATTGTAAAGAGAGTCCTGGCCCCATCCTGAGTTCTCTGCACTCTGCTAAGACATGTCCTGCCTTCACATTCAATTTATTTTGTGTAATTGAACAGCATTTGTTTGCACTTCCTCTTGCCCAAGCATGAGACAGAATACCTTTTGCCTCCCATCTTTCCTAAAGAAACCACTTGTGGTTTTGGAGATATTGTAGGTTTCTGAGAGGACAAATAACATTTTCCAGCAAAACAAAGAAGAACCTGGTCACTGATTGAAGCATTTAAATTCCAGGTGTTGTGGAAGGGAACAAAGTGTGGGCAGAAAAGAAAGTGCTCTTGCATTCAGCGTGCATTTTTCGGCAAACAGTCCCCATAACTCTGAGCTTGAATGGCAGCTGAGTGGCAGCAGTGTTTGCAGCTGAGAAGCAGCAGGGCTTATTTCCACAGGCTGTGACTCTCTTTTTAACTTTTGCAAAAACACTGTCAGCCAATATTAACAGAAGGATCAGAGAATGTGCAGAATTGTAAATATTGGTGTTCTGGTTGTAAACAGACAAACTAAAAAGGCTCAGCTACCTCTCTGAAGTTCTTGGAAAGTGAACCTGGGAGCTGTGAACCCACTCTATGAGCTGTTCCCCCAAATTTCTGTATGCAGGCAGTTTGTTTCATTGGCAGCACACTATTAATCATAATGAAAGCTGATGTTACTGCAGGCAATAAGGGATACACTATCACAAAACTGCACACACATACAAAATTCATTATTTTCTCTCCATTTATTAGATCACTCCCTATAAAACCCACGTGCAGAAAGGCTTTTGTCTGGCTTTCAAGCTGAAGTGGGAGTCTGTCCATATAGGGGGCTGCTACAAGAACCCCAAACCAGAAATGCTGTTGTAGAATGGCCTAAAAGAATCTTGCATCTGTACTGTGACCCAGCAAATCCATGCAAAAGCATTTCTCAAGCTATCTGCAGGGAAAGGATTAACATATTTGATAAACACATGGTGGGACAGTGTTTTCTGAAAGGGCTGGTTAGCAATTTTTAACCAAACCTTTCCCTCCCACCCGCAGGAATATGCCAACTCAATAATTTACATATTTAGCAAGGACACACTGGTTTAATTTAGCCTTTCAAGGCAAATGTGCCTGCCCTTGCCTTTACTGCCCATGGCAGCTCCTAGAAGATGCACTTCACAGGGCTGACAGACTGCTCGCCATGCAGACAGATGCCTAACAACCCTAGAAGTCTGAGCTCAAGCGGTGAATGGAGGAATTTCAGCTTCCATAAGTTTGCCTTCCAAGTATTTTGAGCTCAGAATCACCAGGGGACCCTTTTAATTTTGCTTTCAGTCAGGATATGCTTGACATGCGAAGCAAGAGCCCTGGTCGTCTTCACCCCCATAAACCTTCAAAAATGAATATTCCAATGCAGACCAAGAACATGTTTATCACAACACAAAAAACAAGTAGGGGATCCTAGGTTCAGACCTGCCCAGCTTCTCAGGGCTGTTACATATCAATAGGCAACTGAGGGTAAGTATCTACCAGAGCAGTTTGCTTCAGAAGGTAGCAGAATGTCCCACACAAAGGACCTTTAAAGAACAGGGTAGACTCACATTTGTCAATAATAGTCTAGGAAGGGTTGAGCTTGATGCAAGGCAGGGCATGGACCTGGCCTCTGCAAGCTCCTCTGAGCCACACTGCTTTTATTCCAGGTCACTGGACATAGCAGCATCTTGTTTCATTTCAGGTTTCTGGACACTGTTTACACCCTTTGCATTTGAAGGTTTTGAGATCCAGGCAGCTTTTAAGCACATTATTTCCAAAGCACACCTTCAGAAAAGAGCAGACAGGTTGAGTGATCAGTTTGCAGAGGAAAACCTGTGTGCAACCCTTCAGCAAATTCTTGTATCAACACTGGGCTCACCCCTTGCTCTCTCCTCCAGTGGAATAAATCATCAGGAGCCCACAAATGAGAAAAATGCAAGCAATTTAAATGGAAAGGTGGGGATGAGAATGGGGAGAGGCTGCAGGGTCAGCTGTCTCAAAAATGCATAAACATGTGCCCTTCCAGCTATTTATAAGAGCAGGTCTGTGGAGGCTAAAGTATTTAGGTCTTTCACGCCTAGATATTCATGACTCAGAAACAGTTCAGTGCTATATACCTTGTTTAAATGATATGAAGCTGAAAAATGTATGCCTCCTTCTGAGGAAGTAGCCTGCAGTATACTCACACAGAAGTCAGTAGTCTCAGAATAGTTCATATAGGGAAAATGCCAAAGATTCTGCCTACAAGGCCAATACACCCCCAAGAACTGCTCCCACACTCACCATCATTTTAACCCTCTTTTTCTGGGGTCCCTCAGATGTGAGTGGAAGCAGGACTTTGTCTGGTTAAAGTCGTCTAGCAGCCCACTGTCTGTCACCTTTCCTGTTTGCCACCTCTTTCACATACAAAGAAGCAGCAGCCAGAAGAGACCTCATCCCAAGCCACATGGGCATGTACTGATGTGATGGGAGGGAGGATGCATGTATTCAAAATATTCATGTCTGCCTGCAAAATGCTTATAATCTGGTCATAGTAGAGGCCCAGTGAAGTCAGTGGAGATGTAGGAACCTAAACGGTAAGGTCCTTAAATATTTAGTTGAAATTGGACCATTCGCTGTATTTTAAGAAAGCTCCTCATTCAGTGTTAGAAGTAGTTGATTCTTTACTGTTATATTTAGCCACCCATCCTTCCTCCCTCAGCTAATTTTTACTAGTATGTCGATTTTTCACCCTTAGGCCTGAATTCTGGTTGCCTGCATACTGAAACTACTCAGCTGTGTAACAACATTGGCTCTAACGCAAGATCTCTCTATTCATTGTGGTGTCAGCAAGATAAGAATCTGGCCCTCAAAGTTTAGTTTAAACTTGACCTAGATGATTCATGCTTTGAGATCTCAAAATGAGATTACTGCAAAGTGCTTTACAGTGGGCTGCCAAAAGGGCTAATCCATTCCCTGAAGCTAATGCACAATACAGCGACGTGATTGTTATCAGAGGTGGGCAGAGAGGGATCTGCCTACTCACTATTTGTCTGTCAGCATTTGCTGCTTTTTAGTGCCTAGAAAAGGTCTACGGTTCTGCTTTTAGAGCTATTAACATGCTGGAAATTGATGTTGCTAAGGACATCTGTAAATGTGCCTTAGGGACTTATAAATACTTCATAATATTGAATTGTTCCCACTTTTTCTAGCCACAGGAATCCTATCAGACCAACATGGGTAACTTCCAGTGATTTCTGTCAAAATGAACATGAAAACAAAATGGTGGACTCTGCCTTTTGCTTGGACCACCTCTGTGAATGGCATGCTGTGAACAGGCAGGTTGTGAGCTGCCTTTCTGACCAGAAGCCCTCCATCAGTCTTTCATTATCAGATTTAAATTAATTCAAACTTAGATCTTCCCATGGGACTTTTCTTCTTTTGCTACAAAATTGAACCCATTTCTATTGTATTAAAGTTCTTCTCACATTTAATTATTTTCTGATAAATGAGGATTGAAATACAAGCTCACACAACTTTGCACTACAGTTACATGGCTCCAGGCCACCTTCGCAATATGCTCAATGGAAGCAGCAAGTGCAGCAGAGGTGTACTTCTGCCTATGGAATTATTTCCCCAAAAATCCTTCCTTGTGAGTCTAGGGGTGCAGCTTTCAGACCCTCTAACCCTGTGCAGTGGCATAAGGCTGGATGTAGCTGTGAAAGCACTGGGAAACACATAGGAAGAAAGTGTTTGCTGCAATACAGAAGACCAGTACAGTGGCAGACACAGGAGACAGGAAGGTGGGCAGAGATTTGCAGACCTATTGTAGCACACTGAATTTCCCCCACGGCACACATGATGACTCTCTGTGAAGCTTAAATTGGTATGCATTTTGTCAGCCCTTATTCTTTAATAATGTCTTTTTTAATAGGGACAGCTGGATCCAAGACAATCCCATCAATCAACACTGTCAGCTGTGGCTATGGTATTTACACTATTGACTCTGGTCTGCAGATGCAGAACTCACGACTTTGGAATTACACACCTAGTTTCAGGCTTCCAGATTTCAAATATGTGACAGCAGGAGATCAGTGAGATTTTCTGTCATTAGTAGGAACTAGGAACAACCATGGGTGCCAGCTTCCAGATGTATCTTCTCTTCTACTGCACTCAAGCGAGGCAATCAGCTGACACCCTTTAAAAAGTGGCTCCAATCCTTATACTGACCAGAAGTTTGCTTATAGAGGCAATTACAAAGGCAAAATTGCAAGTGTTAATGGTTACATTGGCCCTTAGTGGAAAATATTAGCAGTGAAGTGTAGGTGTACACTACATTCCTATGATTAAGAGTCAGCAAAATCCCTACCTATTTTTATCTCCATTTCTTGTATTCCTGAATTTAAGGAAATAAGCCTATGCTGTAATATCAGTGATAATGCCAAGCATGCAAACTTACCTTTTTTCCACATCCATTGCTACTTTTAATATTTCAGTGTTCAGTTTGTTGCATTTTAACTGGCAAAATAGAAATTCTAAATTATTTTTGTTATAATCTCTACTTCTAACTAATTTTTAATCATGCAATACCTTGCTCCTGCTATGAAATAAGGATATTGTGGCACAAACTGTGGAATCCAGTAAGTAAAGCCTCACCATTTACTTCCTTAGAAACATTCATGGCTAAGTTTTCTTCAAAAAGGTATTTATTTATTTGGAATCAGACTCTGGATCATGCTATGGTCTTAAAAGAAAGACCTCAACTTGTCATTGCCCTTTATTTGGCACTGATCAGGCCATATCTAACACTGTGTCCACCTTTGGACTCAGTACAAGAGGGAGCTCCACAAACCAGAGCAGGCTCTGTTGCAGGCAACCTGGAACTAGAGCATGATGTGTGAGGCAAGGCTGAGACAATTCACCCTCTTCAGCCTGCACAGGAGCAGTCCAAGTTGCTGGATTCAACTGTCTAATACGGGGTTAAAGAGAAGACAGAGACAGACTCTTCCCACAGATGCACAACAGCAGGACTGTGACAAGGTGCAAATTATGGGAAACTCCAGCTAAATATGAAGGAAAGAAAATTCACAAGGAAGGAGATTAAATGTGGAAACAAGCTGAGGAGGCTCTGGAATATCCAGCCGTGGAAATATTCAGAACTCTGCTGAAGGAAACCATGAGCCAATTGACCTGACTCTGAAGTTTGACCTTTTGGTCTGAGCAGGGTGTCGGAGAAGGTGACTGCACAGGTTCCTGACCTTAATTATTGTTTGATTCTGTGTATCTGACCCTTTTAAGTCCTCTTTGAGATTACTATTTAGGGAAAAAAGCACGAGGTGGCACAGGTCTTCCTTCTGGAAAGCAATCATTGTTAATGAAGCTGACACCCTTCATGTAAGGAGCATGAATGGAGTACACATATGTGCGTGCACATACTACTACCTTACTGAAAATGGAAGCAAGGAAAAAACCCCAACAGGTTTTTAAAAGCTAACACAGAAGTTCTGTGTTTTCATCAAATTCCAGCAAGAACATAAAGGACTTTGGTCATAACTATTATCATTTTGCTTTGTCAACTCTTCAGATGAGCCTTGAGACTAAGTCATGTCCCCAAAATATGAATTGAGCACAAGAGCTATACATCTCTGAAGGTATATGAGGGATCACTGAGGGGCTGAAGTTATCTCCAGAATGTTATTTTAAGGTGTTTCAGAACCTTTTGGCCATATCACTTAATTTGTTAACGTCCCCTTCCTCTCTCACCTTCTTCTTTCCACTTGCCTGTGGAAGCTGTAGTTTAGTTGTTTTGTAGAATTGTGCCAGTGTCCATGTCTACAAAGTAGTGAATGGACCCCCTTCAGTAAGTTAAGACTGGAACAGCACGGAGTTTGGGAGTCCCAGAAACAGTCAAGATCTTCCTAAGAAATAAAAGACAAACTAAAATGCAACCTAGAGGAAATGGCAAAATACAGGGTTGTGAAAAGATCCGTGGCATCTCAGACTAACATTTTGTTTTCTACAGATACTCTTCTTGACACTCCTCCAAAAGAATTTTGAGAATTCACTGCATAATAACTATCTCCAAGGCCTAGATGGCATTCAGAGGTTTTAAAATAACCATCTCTCACACAAGTGGTTTGCAGTTTCTCTGTCTTTATGCTCTAAATATGTCCCAGTGGAAGCAGAAACTCTCACAGAATGGGAGGACCCGAGGGACCCATGCATGAGCCCATCACATCACTTGGATTTTCTGCTGTTCTTTTCCAAGAAAAGAACAAGCTCCAAACTCTTGAAAGATTTTCTTCATGTTCCTGGATGTATTTTTGCATAGCAGGCACAATTCTCAGATATCCTCCCACTCTGAAGCTATTTATCGTACCAGGCTCTGTATTTTCCCTCCTGAAATTCCCCCACTTTCTTTGGATGGGATTTTCCTATAAAAAAGGCTCTTTCATGCCCAGGAAAGGTTAAAGACTTGCCATGCATCAGCTGCAATGTGGTAGCTTTTCATACGGATCTTCATAACTTGCGCTAAACACAGCACAACTCAGCAGAGCTCAATGCCTGTTCAGTTTACTCCTCACCATGAGTTAAGCACATGAATGCAATTACTAATAAACTCTTAATCTTACCATCTGCCAGTCCTCAGAGAAAATATTGCTGACCTGCTCAGTGATTTATGACTAAAGACTTGGACTAGCTTATGCACTTGTCTTGCACTGGGGAGAATGCCAGTAGGCTGAAATCGTTGCAGCTATTCTCGTGATCAACTGCTCACCAGGCTGAGCAAGGGGTTCATCGCAGGGACTCCTATCAGTCATCATAATCAGTCTTTTCAAGAGCAAGTTGGTAACGAGCAGTGGTTTTGCAGATCTGATTTCCTATTGAAATTCAATGTGTTGCTATTGGCTTGCCAGATTTTTACAGCTATGCAAACACACTTTGCATCTGAAAGACATTAATTTACTTTTTCACCATCCTTCCACTTCAATGCACTAAAGACGGCTTATCGGCATCTGACATTTTTTCTTGATAGAGAAGATTTAGCAAATTTATCAACAATTTCAGTTTGTGGGCTTAAAGAAAACCTCACAAGACCCCAGCCTCTGTCTGTGCACCTTGTGTTTAATCCAATGTCCTCATGGAGGAGATTTTTACATTGATAGATGTGAAGATGACTTTTGTTTAGTGATTTCTGAAGGAGCCTTAGACCATATATTTGAGGTCTGGGGGACCATATTGTCAACATATCTAGGAAGAGGTACTTGAAACTGTTCTGAAACATAATGTTTTTAAACTCTTCAACACACTCTATCTCCAATGGACCTCCAACAACCTGTCTCCATTGATAAGAACTAGGAGATGCATGAGATGATAAATACAAATACATAGAATACAAGTTCAGAGCCCAGATTTTCTTATGCCCATGGCAAAGACATAATTATGTCTCTCTGATTTAAAGAAAGCCTGCAGTAACCAACCACTGATATTAGCTTGAACAGCCTAATGACTTCTCTCGAATGTGTCATTTCACAGCAACCTCCAACAAACCAGTGATGATACAGACCTCTCCTTTTGGAATGGAGTGATAAAAACTTCTGTTCTAGCAGATTCATTTCTCTATACCCAGCCTTGATCCAGCCACCTGTGTAAGTAAAACGAGGCTCCACTGTTGAAGTAATTTAGCTCCTAATATTTTCAGGCTGAAAAAACCAGACCACCTCAAATAATTGAAAAATTTACATAATAATTATTTTTTCCAAACCAGCCTGCCCCCCTTTTGTTGCATATATGCACTGGTTGTGTTTACTACCACAATGAAGAACTGTATCTCCTCCAATGTGAATATTTAATTACACATGAGCATAAGCATGTTCTTCTATTGTGTTTCTACAGATAAAAGTTATCTCTATATTTTAATGAGGAAACAACATTTTCTTCATCTAGAGAACCAGTAAGTTCTAGTAGATCTTAAAGTCATAGATGAACTTTGGGTAATTTTAAATTGAAAGTATTTGTCTTATGATAAAAGTGGTTGGTATTCACACAGGTGCAAGTAGCTAACAACACACAGACAACAGTTGTCACCTTTTCAAACATCACTAACTCCCGCTTACTTGTACATGGTTATCTGAGCAGAAAGGCACAAAAAAATAATCCCACAGTGACTATGAGCTGGCTCATTCAATCCCCAAATGGCTTGAACATACACAGAATGTGTGTACAGCAGTCCCCGTGCTGTATTTGCTGCCTAAGTGTCAAGTTTATGTTCTGGAAATGTACTCTCCATCGCATGAAAAATCCGGGAAAAATCAGAAGCATAGAGTTGAAGTGGGCTAGTTTTACCTTTAATTTCCATAACATTTACTACAGCAATAAAATGAAAGCAGTTTCATGCAGGACCTAAAGGATATAGGGCAATAAAGGCAACTAAAGTTAAATAGCAATCAAGACTTCAAGATCCGAAGCTGATATGTCAAAGGCTTTGAGCCACCCCTAAGGACGGAAAATATTCAATAATGCTCTATTTGTATAAATTTGAGTAACATAAACATTTTCTCTAAGGAATTTGCACAAACTAAAACTTAGCAATTAACTAAATATTCAAACAAATAAGGCGATTTAAAAAATCAGGTAAATCCTAAACATTTATTAATTACACTGTTGAAACTTGAGCACTGATAGCACATTTTACCTCCCTAAAGCAGATTCTGAAGTTAGCTAATCAATAGTCAAGCAATCCTCTAATTTGTTCCATAAATAGGAGAGCATTGCAGAGTGCAATGAAAAAGTGACATTCCCAGAAAGCGGGTAGGTTGAAATGCTGCAGCTCCTGGTAAGAAGAAGTTTGAAATTCTTCCAGCTGGATGCATAACATAACCTTACATGACTTGATTTCTAGAGGTAGTAACTGGCTGGTTTCTTTCACTGCAACAGATTCATCCAAACACGAATGTTTTTGCCAATTTTTCTACTGAAGAAACTGAAAAAAAAAAAAAGAAAAAGAAAAGCCAAGAACTTACTCTTTTTGGGGAAAAGAGAGGAAGTGTGCAAGAAATATGATTAAAGGCAGAATGGAAATCTTAGAGACAGATGAAATTATTACTGTATTTCCTTAGGGGAATTTCTTCAGTAATAGGTAAGTAGAGAGTTTCATTCTGGGCCTGACTCTCTGCTGTCTAACAGCCTAAACATTTACATTTGGACCAAATAAATGCAAAATCCCACTTATTTAAATTTGATGTTATTTAAAGCCTCACAGATGGAAGCAATTCCACAAAATATAAAGCAATTGGAAACAAAAGCTGCTGGTTTACATCCCCAAGTGAGCACCCAGACAGACTCACCCAAATAATGATGCTCAATTTAACCAGCCACCCCCCAATAGAGAGATGCCTTTTCCACTTGAGAAAACTCATCTCCACAAATGTTTTAATTGGTTTTTAAAGAAACCAAAATCACAAAGCAGGACTCTTGTCACAAAGGGTACCCCTGTACTGGGCAGTTAACCCAGGTAGAAGGGCCAGAGAAGGGAATTCACTTCAGAATCCTGCCACAGAGTGAAGAGTTTTGAAATACAGTCAGGTCCTATCAGCTGCAGTGAAAGGAAACCATTTGTTGCTGCCTGAGGGTGTGTGCACAGAGCAAAGCTTTTTGTAGTAGCTGGGGAAACACAACACCTTCTGTATGCCTGTTTGTGATGCTGCTTATTTCTTTGCATGGTAAAGCACTGTGGTTCCTGTCAGTACATCTGAACTTTGTACTTGCTTGGTGGTTTTCCAGCTCACTTCCCACCCAGCTTGGAAGCTTGCCTAGAACATGGGATTATCCACTTGGTGGATAAGGAATTGGCTGGATGTTCACCCTCAAAGAATAGTGGTCAACAGCTCAATGTCCAAGTGGAGACTGGTGACGAGTGGTGTTCCTCAGGGGCTGGTACTGGGACCAGTGCTGTTCAACATCTTTGTCAGTGACAAGGACAGTGGGATTGAGTGCGCCCTCACCAAGTTTGCTGGTGACACCAAGCTGTGTGGTGTGGTCGACACACTGGAGGGAAGGAATGCCATCCAGAGAGACCTTGACACGCTTGAGAGGTGGAGTGATGCCAACCTCATGAAGTTCGACAAACCTAGTGCAAGGTCCTGCACATGGGTTGGGGCAATCCCAAGCACAAATGCAGGCTGGGCAGAGAATGGATTGAGCTTGCCCTGCAAGCCATCACCCTTGTGGGACCAGCCAGCTCAATGTAGAGAAGGGGTTCCAAGGGTGAGAAACGGAAGGACTGAGGCAAAAAATAGCAGTGGTCAGAGCCGAGCCTCTGTGTGGCCAGCAGAAGGGCAGATCAAGGGAAAGGCAGCTGATGATGCTCCTGAAAGCTCCCCCTTTTCATACTCATCTTGGGCATCTTACCTCAGCCATGGTCAAATGCTCTTCTGATAGTGCAGAGGCTCTGGGGAAGTTCCTCTGACTGGGAACAACAAAAATGTTCCCCCCTCAGGACATAGAAACCACACTTCTTTTGACCACCTTTTGATCCCCTGAGTCAAGGAGAGGCTATCACCCTGCTGCTTTAGCCTAAAAAATCCTCAAGGACAACCAAAAGCAACATCTTGGCTGGATGATCCTGTGTCCATCTCCTCATGGCTGTGTGATATCCTGCTCCAGACAAAGTTGGTTTCCCTCCACTCTTTGTTTGTGACATTCTATCAACAACTTCCCCAGCCTTTCATACCATCATTTCTGGAAAAAGTAAAGATTGATTTGTTCAACTTCAGTGATATTTCTGTAAACTATTTATGAATCTGTATTTGAGTATAAATGGCTGTAAATAGCCAGTGCCACAAACACAGCTGAGCCACATCTCAGGCTGAAAATAAGGGCTTTTCTCTAACCAGCAGCCCAAAGTCAGTGTTTTCAATTTCCTAACTGTATTTATTTACGGGAGCATATAACCAACCCACAGCCCCCAGATGCTCTTATTTTGTTGGTATGCTAAACCATGCCTGATTTGCAGCACACCTCAAATTACAGAAGGATGAGTCAATAGATGTTCATTAACACAAATAAATTAATTAGCATGAGTAAATGCCTTTTTTCATTTGGATTAAAGTGGAGAAGAAAGAGGAGTCAATCAAGACTGCTTTAGGAAAGGCACAGTACATTCAATTAGTTGTTACTGAACTGAAATCAGGTGCAACACAAGCCACAAAACTTTGAAGATTCTTATTTTTTTATGAAAAGAAAAGAAATAAATGGTCATGAGGAAACCACTGCAACTGCTCCACAAAGCAGTGACTAATATTTCCCATACGAACATTCTCTTTGGCCTTTACTAACAGAATAGTTTGGCCATCTTCAGCTCTGAGGTTTTTCACCAGCAAACATGCTGAACATGCTCCAGACCAACATGATTTTTATTGTCACAGTTACAGATGGCAGGAGGCAGTGAAACAAGTCCCAGGCAGTGAAAAGACACTTCCCAAGCTGAAGGTGAGTCTCATAATAAAGCCATATGTCATGTAGCAAAAGCACATGGAGCAAAGCCATAGGGAGTCAAGCAGAGCATGAAGATTTGGCCTTTTCTTTTTTTTACCCCACATAAAACACGAGCACCCCTGCTGCCTGCTTTAGGCAGAGATCAGATGGGAGAAGGCATCTTGCCAGCCTGAAATATCTCCAAGCTTCCCATGCCAAGAATTAGGTGATAGTTTCTTCTTTCTCAGAACAGATGTGCTGGGAATAACAGTATAAACAGACCATTTATTTTTCCCAGCAGTATTGATCAGGAGCTTCCTACCTTGCTGCTCACATCTATGTTCCAAATGTATGTTACGCTATGACCCCACAGCTGTGCTGGATTCTGTAGTGTCATTCTGTAACAGCTTAGGGATTTAACAGAAAACTCAATTTGGATAGCTAGAGATATTCGGTATCTGACAGACAAAAAGGATGCTAAGAGCAGCAACATCTATAATGCTGATACAGGATGGTGGTGCAGAGAGGGAGAAATTTGCTTGCCACTGGAAGGCCACAGGGTCCCCCAAGTACAAGCCACCACAAACATCTTGAGTATTACCAAACCCTATAGGAGGCACACCCAAGAAGCAAGCCCTTCATGACTGAACCAACTTTACTGATGTTATTTGACCAAGACTAGTTAAATTAGTGGCAGCAGATAAGCAGTAAGCAAGACCTTACTGTGTTCCTCCACAACTCTGCAGTAGATTCTGCCTGCATCTCTAGTAAAACCACCTTTATAATCCTGAAGTTCAGAGGTTGCTAGTGGTCACCCCAAGGCTATTGTATAATCCTCAGCCACAGGAATGCAAAAATCCTAAACCACAGTAAGATAACCTGGCCAAAAAATATGTGATTCCTCTTGATTATCTCTTTTTAATTGCTTTCTCAGCATAGCTACAGATGTGATTGCTGCTGATGCGGAAAGTACAAAGTACATGTTACCAAGCACAGGATGAAGTCTCAAAAACACCTGTTTATTCAAAACACAGTTGGCCCTAGATAACACCATTTCCAAGGAAAGATGAAGAAGTGAGATTCCCCATGTGAAAATAGCCACCGTTCTTCTCCAGCCCCATAAGCAGTTTACTCTCCTCCATTGGAAGACTTAGCCAGGAAGCCTTGCTTCAGCTGTCCTTCTTTCTGCATTTGGTATCAGGGAGCACCATTTTGGACAAAAGGAAGAGTATGTTAATATTTACCTGAGAGAAACCCAACAGACCAGATCCTTATTACTCAAAGTCAGTGAAGCTATGCAGTTGAGAATGTGATCCAGTGTTTACAAACATTCATTTTGCAGCTGGACTGTTTTCATGCAGCTTCTCCTCCAGAAATGGTATTATACTTCTTCATTTATTCTGCTAATGAGTTTAACTAGGTATTTAGTGACATAATTTATATAAAGAAAAATAAATGGCATTGCATTCTCAGCTTTATGTGAAAAGGGGTTGTCATACTTCAGAGAAACAAATAGAATTTGTCCACCCACAGACAGGAGAGTTCTAAACTAATTAAACAGGCTGCTTATCTCATATTTGAAATTCAGACTTCATCTTTCAAAATGAGAAGGAAAGAATATTGCAGTCTATCAGCTATATATATATGTAAGTGTTTGAATTAATCTTTGGATGTCTCCCAGAGAAACTGAGAAAGTTCTTGTCTTGTCTACAGAATACAGAGAGTTACCAGAAGCGGTTATGATTTGCCCTTATTCAACACAACCTTGTTCAAGTTCTCTTTCAGAGATAAGACTTTTCTAAGGTCACCCAGCTACTACTTACATTGTCTGTTCTAATTCTGGAAACTGCATGATATTGAATTTAAACATCAGGCTTTTTTAGATGACAAATGCCTGATTGTCTTTTTCCTAGTATGAGAACCAGGAGAAGCATGGTGAAAGACAGCAAACTAAAGCCAAAGAAACATACATCTGATGTTGTGTGTTTAGCCAGAGTTAGGTAGATTTAAGACCACAGTCCAAAAGCACACAGAAAACTTAGATTAGTAACAAAGTGAGAATTTAAATAACAATTAGATAAGGAAAAATTTCTAAGGGACTTGAACTGTAAGCAATCTGCAAATGGCCTTTTTTTGTTCTTTTTTTTCCTGGGACCTTCTTCTGGGACCTGGTACTGTCTATTGACAGGAATAAGTTACTATAGTATTTAGACTGCAGGTTTCAAAGCGGTGTTAAAATTCTTGTGCTATTTCAGAGTGACCAAGAGAGCCTTTGACACTGCCTAAACTCTGAACAATTCTGCTCCTCAGGGCCTCCATCACTGCTTTAGCAATTGAATTGCACTTCTGTTACAGAACTCAAAACTCCAGCTGTCATGAGCGTGCCTTGTTTGTTCAGGTTTGAGCACCAGGTTTTCATCCCCCTCATGGAAGCTGTTGGGAGAGCTGGTCACTAACACAGATGGCAGGTCTGGGTACTCTCAGAAATGTGAATCAGGGCAAGAAACTTTAGAGCTGCTCTTCAACCACAAAGCACACATTATTATCATTTTTATTAAATCCTGCCTAACACCTCAGTGACCTGCAGTCAAACAGTAACATTAGTTAAATGTATTGATTTATACTCTGTTTTCACCAATTTCATAACACTCTTTAGATATAAGAAATATTGGCAGGTGTCATTTGAAGGCATGATTCAGCCACCTGGGGAGTTCAACTGGGCAGAAACAGTATGAAGTAGCTTACACGCAAAACCAAAATCCAAAATTCCTTACTGATGTAGTAACAAATTATAGATAAGGAGAAAAAGAGCTGCTTAGACTAGATCTACTAGCCAAGATGTTAGGGTAAATAAATATATTTAAAGCTGTTAAATTGTTAACAATCAGAATGACAACAGAATGGTAGAGTGAAGTTTTACCTGGCATCCTTAGCAGGTAACTGCTCTTCTACATTGGTTACTTACATGAGTTACTACACAGAGCAAACTGAGGTATCAGATCGCACTTAATAGCTTCAGTAGCATTATAGATGGAGTTTCCAGTCAGTATCCAGGCATGCAAAATAAAAGCTACCAAAGAGAAAAGTGCAGACACACAAATGGCCACAAGTAGAGGCCAAGAGCAAAAGACAACACGCTACAGCAGAAACAATATCTCCTAAGAGATATCCTGGGGAAGGTCCATTAAGTTGAAAGAATACTCAAGAATGATGTTTAAGTGCTTATTAGTGAGAGTCCCACGCCTGGAGCAGCATGCATCTACTTCTAGGTAGTTTGTGTGAAATCGTTATGGAGTTATGCCCACTGGGAGAAAGTGCTTCAATTAGAGGTTACATTTTTAATGTAATTAAATGCCTAATTTATTACAAAGAATGCAAATCACATCAGTTTCTAAGTGGCAGCAGTGGCATTTAGAACATGCTATGCAACAGCTTGTTTTTAGTAATTAAACTACATATGCCCTCAGTGATAGCACTTCCAAAATGGCATGTTGCTCACTGCTATCCTGAGAACCACAGTGGGCATAAGTAATGAGAAATGTGGTCATAACATTTGTGATAGACAATTGGGACAGTCACAATAAACTGTATTTTGAAGGGGTTTGGTTGTTTGTTTTCTTGTTCTGTTTTGTTTTGGTTTTTTTTTACTTTTGATATCAAGAACTCATTTAGCACAATTATTTAGTTGTTTAAATCTTTTTTTACATAGAAGTTTTTAAAAAATTTCTTAGTATGAGACTGATTTGCAATCGTAGTGGTTTGCCTTAGCAAACTTGCCATTTCTCAGTAATCCTCTGGTGAGCACCTGGTTGATAGCTATAATTCCCATTACCAGGCAAGTTTTTTGTAAGTCTTCTAATGTAACAACAAAAGATTAGAGACAGACAGCCTTGCAAAACTGATGAAAATATATAATAATTTGTAGTGGTGTTAAATTGATATTCCATGTGATCTACTCTTAGTAAGGGTCCTGCGTCAGCATAGGAAGTTTTTTGTGCATTAGATAGATAGACGTTGAAAAAAGAAAAGGCCAAGCTACACCAAAATTCCCAATATTAAAATAAGATTTACCTAAACCAAAAGGTAGCCATGTATCTTCTTGGAGAATGTGAGAAGATGGCTCAACACCTTACTGGAAAAAATCTGAAACATAAAGAAACAAGGATCAAGCACTGAAACTGCACCTTTCTCCTCCCAGCCTAGGGATGAAGCCACAGCAGTATGAGATTAGCAGTGACACTGCTTCGTTCCAGAGCTGGCCCCTGGTGGAGCCATTCTCTCCTCAGATTTTCACCTCTTTTCTGCATGTTTGGGAGTGAATACTTCTAGAATTGGAGGTGTGTGGCTCAGTGGCTGCCCACACAAAGTCCACTGAAGTCAGCTGGACCCTCTGATTCTGTAGAGAGCAGTCTCTTCTGGTGTGCTGCAGTGTTAAACTCAAATCCTGCATTGGCAAAATACAAGTAATAAGCGAATCATTCTTAAAGCATTTCAATTTCCAACATGTTTATCCTCCTAAGTCATTTGATTACTAATAGATGGTTTAATCAGAACATAAATAAACTTTACGAAAGCAAAAGTAGATGGAAAGATGTCCTGGTTAAAATGTTTTCTTCTTTGAACTCACTAAATATGTCTAAGGCGACTACTGAAATCCTCTTTTCAAGACAAAATGTAAATGGTCTTTGTAGATGGTCTGTAAGAATTTACAACTGCCTTTTTCAAGCGGTCTATCAACTGTATATGCGATGTCTATTGAAATATTAAGCTTTCTTCCAACAATGTAAAATGTAGAATCCTGTTATAGAAAGCTGGTTTTTTTCCATTGATTATCATGTAATTATTTAGAATTTCAAGAACATTATTGTTTTGTAAGCAATAAAGATCATATGTTATTTATGTGTATACATTTACCCACTTATTTGTCTGAACATTTTGTTGTGTTTCCAGTACAATAGTCTTCAGAGAGATAACTCTTTCTCTACATTTTTTATATGTGGTATTCCATTCTGTTAATTCTAGGTAGCCCACTCTTTACCATACAATAGCGAGATCTAAACTGAGGATCACTAAACCAGTGTTGAAAAATAAGGATACCTAACACCGTGTACACTGAGTTTGAACCAAGTATTTTTTAATATTCCTTCATTTTAAATGCATTTTTCTTTGCTTCTTAACTCAGCCCAGGAATAGACCTAGGAGTCTTGTAATACAAAATGATGATGAAGCAATACCTCTTTGCTTTGGACAAATAACAAAAGAAGAGTGCTGTCAGACCTCTGGCTGGTACCAGATTCCCAAAGAGTAGTAGCCCATGAACATTTCTGAACTCATTTTACCTTAATTAGAATGTTGCTGTCATAATAGACAACTTTGCTGCTTAGAGAATAGACTAAAATGTACATGAAGTAGTTTTTGGTTTGTTTTGTTTTCCTCCATAAAACACTCAGAGAGTCTTATCTGTTTGCAGAAAAACCTAGGCAGGTCACCTGCTGGCTTTTAGATGGAGCATAAACATTTGGCTTGGGATGTTGCAGCTTGAAAGAAGAGCCCCAGTGGAATACTACCACCAGAGCACTGAACATACTCCTCTTTAATGTCCTGGCATCAGCCTAGGAAAATAACTTCTCTCCTCTTCTGATAAAACCCAAACGAGCTGACCCAAATTATTTTCCGTGTTCTCATAATGTACACTGGCAGAGCTTTTAATTTGTACAAGTGTAATTGAGACCCTGGAGGTTTTTACTGACTAAACAAAAGAAATATGCAAAGAATTTATGAACATGATGGGACCACAGAATAGAAAGAATGGCCACTTTCCCACTGCAAACCTCAGGTTTCCATCAAAGACAAAATGTCTATTTTCAGGCAAATTTTCAGGTCCAGGAAAATCACACATATCAACCTAAACTACCACAAAATCAAGTAAAATCTGTTAAACTTTTCAGACAATCATGATGGGGGTTTTACCCATACCCACAGACTTGATCATCTGCTCTTACAAGACAAAGCGAGCTTATTCCCATGGCATAACTTGTTCTGAAAATGCAATGCAAGATACTGCAGACTATGTGACACCAAGAATTTGCGAAGTCACTAATTTTTCCATAAATAAGAGGAAAACTCTATATATATGTAAGTTCTACTAGCACTTTCTGCATATTTTCATATTGCTCAGTGACATTTACCAGTCACAGCAAAGAGGATGGTAACTTCTGCAGGAAAATAGGACTCAGATGGCAAATAAAAGTACTAAATGTCCCTCTTAAAAAAAAATAATTACAAGGGTTGCCACAAATTTGGTTAATTCTTTGCTGTCATGTGCCTCACTCCAAATAAAAACATACCACACTAAGGGGAACTGCACTACTTGGTTAACCAAGGCTCTCGTGCAAGTGGTGGATGCGCTGCCTCCCTGCAAGCTGCAGCCATGAGTCTCTGCCTTGTCTCATCTTTCAGTCTGGAACGTGGATGCTTCTTCCAGACATGAGGTCTCATAAGGTTGCATTGCCTGCATGTTTAATAGCTCTGCTACTGCTTTGGCTCCTAGAAGTACGAATTGCACCTTTACCATAACATCCGTAATGAAAAGGAAAAATATCTGTCTGAAGAGTAGGACACAGAGCCAGGAAATTAAGGAAATGAGACAGAACAGCGCCTTATTTCCAAGAGCACACAGTCAGCTGCTGAAGGCACTGCCAGGAGGAAAAATTATTCTCCTTAAGAGATCGCTAGCAATGAATCCTGCTTAGCAGTTGAGGGGCACCCAGGAAGGGTCACTTCCCTTGCCTTAACACTCCAAGTGAAATATTCCTCTCATTCCCTAAATAGGACCTGCGAGTTTTCTCACTTCCACCTGAATATCATAGACATTATTTGGAACTCATCTTTGGAAGTGGGCCTGTTCAAATTGCTCCTGGGATCCAACAGGATATCAGTGTTAAATAACACCAAAACTTCTGCTGCTGGTAGCCTGTTACCTCTGCCTTATTCACATAGCTCTGCCTGAAGCAGATACCATCAGTTATGATGCTGGTGATGTACCAAACACTCTCACTCCACATTTAAAGGATCCAGAAGAATAGGTATTGTCTTTATTTGTACTGTTAAATTTAAAGAATGCTTCCTTTTTCTGGTTCAGTGAGATCTTTGGACTCAACATCAGTGAAGAAACTGTAACCCAAAAGAGAAAACGACTGAGATGGAGTATTTTTCCACTACCCTCTGATTTTAAATGACAGGTGCAGATATGTCTCAAGAGACTGACTGTTTTCTTATTGTGGTTTGCATTGGAAAGGCATGCAGGGTTTGTATTTGAGAGTTTCTTTATTCTTTCTCTTGCTGTGTCAGTCAGGGGGTTTGGAAGTCAAGCCTTGTAAATCACATAATTCCTGGAAATGAGTTTCAGACCTCTGAATGCTGACTCACTGGCAGTTAAGTACATTTTCATAAGTACCTCGGTAACTTCTAGAGCCAGGAATTTCAGAAACAACCTTCTGTACTGCAGATTGTTGACAGGTAAAATTATGTGCCAGTTTAAAGGAGGACAGAGGACTTTTCATTACCCATCTAAATTGCATTCATTGTACTGATGAATTCAATGCCTAGAAATATGAACAGTGTATACCCTACCTATAATGACTGACTACATACTTAATAGAAAGTATCTCTACATCTATCTTAAGCAGCTCATCCAATATTTCCATTTCCAGCACAGATTAAGAGTGCATTACATGCAGTCCACAAACAGCCCATCTGGCCTCTCCTTCTGCTGTACTAAACCACCATAAACCACGAGAACTGCCAAGACTGGTCATGAATAAAAATGGTGGCTGAGGGCTTCCCTAAAGGTATCCCTGATGGATGGTGACCCTCAGCTTGAGAGCAGTTTTGGGGTAAGGTATATAAATCTCATGGCTTTAGTTGAGGTCTGATTGCTAAATAACTACATTGCAAAATAAGGGTTTGAGATTCCCTTTGCTTGGCTTACAGGTGTAAGTTACATGTTACAGTGAAAGCTCTTCAATGAAGGGAAGGTGTTTGTCCCACTCAGGGCTTGCATCACTCAGAGTTCGAGAAGATGCTTTAGGAGCCACAGTGACAGATCTCTTCTGGTATGTGCTGAGCCTGTGTCCCTCTCTTTTCCTTGCAGCCTTGTTCTGCCCCACAGTCATTTGACACAGCTACAGCATTGCAGTGGCTTGAGAGACTCTCCTGTAGCAGATGTTACTAGGAGCAGATATGGACCCCAGGCTGGTGTTGGACGTCAACAAGATACAGCATGTACTTTCCATTACTGAAAGTCTTACTGCAGCTATATATTATAATGGGTTTTCATGCTTGCGCTTTCCTCTTCCATCTTTAAATGATTCTGCAGTGGGAAGAAAGTAGGTAATGATCCCATTCATGACTGAGAGCAATAACCTCTTCCAGCTGGAATGCTATCTCCAGTACAGCCACTCTTGGGCTTTCAATCTGAGGACTGACCATCAGTGAAAAGAAGGGCATTCTGTATGATGCTGGCTACTCTGACAAAATACAGGTAACACATTTATGTGCTCAGTTCACAGTTTTTCTGCTACATCCTTCCCCACTGTCACTTCATAAAACCCTGTTCCTGCTAATTCCGTGACGTCTGTATTGTCCATTTAGGAAGAATATTTCTCCTATGCAAGAAACTGGTTTAATCAAACTGCCAGTTCATTTCAAGATTTTGCTTTATTTAGTCTGAAGTTTGAAAAAGCCAATGACTAGCAGAGGTGAAAACCTGAACAGCTGAACGTGCAGATGGGTACAGGTGGCCTTTAGCTTTGCTCTTTCTCGCTAGATCACTTTGCTGCGCCTGAGCTGAGCTGATTCAGATGTTGCACTCACTCTCTACTCCTTGTAAATCTTAGTACTGACAGTTAAGAGGCAGAGATGATGAGAAGTTATCAGAAAACTGGCAATAATTATTTCATTACTCTGCAGTACATAGCTTCATGATCCCCAGGATGGGAGAATCCTGGTATCAGATATCCTATATTAAAGGATATCCTATGCTACAGGAATTATCCTATTATTATATCCTATATTATAGGAGTTATCCTATTCTTACTGTATTTTTATATATAATATCTTATTATATAGTATTATAAGAATGACATCATATAGATTATCCTATACTATAACACTGAATATTTTTGACTTCAAGACAACCACCTCCCTACTTCCAGATTTCTCCTCCCAGACTCTCTGCACCATGGGACCCCCACACTCTGCTATACCCTGGGGACATACATGGTCCTTCCTGGCAACTCCCACATCTGCATTTCCTCTCCAAATTCACATTTTCTTGGGACTCAGGAAGGCTTTCCCCAGACAGGTCCTTCACTGAGGAATCATGAGTCAAGAGGAAGGAAACAGTTTGAACACTTGGATTAGATTAAGCAATTAGTTTCAGCTCAAAGGAAAATTCAGGGGGAAAAATAAAATCAAATACCTTTCCAACATTTACTTTCAAAATGATTCTAACATGTAGATTTATAAGAAGTAATAAAATAAAAAAATGGAAAAAAAATAAAAGATTTTTTTCAGGGGAATTAAACTTTCACTTCGTCATTTTACTTGGCATTTTTTTTCCAATTTGAAAAGAAGAAAAAAAAAAACCCAACCTCCTTTAAATTTTAAACCAAAATTAATTATTCCCCCAATTCACTTTCAGTCTAGTCACAGAAACTAAACTAAAACAATTTTTTTTAACCTATGGTGTTCTGTGCAGGAGGTAAAAGCCCTAGATTTTTCCCCTTTCAGCAATATCCAATTCGCATTCACATATTGATAGGTAAAAACTACCTAAATCTAAAATTAGCTCAATCTGGGCTGAGTAGAACAGAAATTTCCATTTGTTCATCTCAAGTAGGTGCAGTAATAAGGCTACTCTAAAGTCTTAAGACAAATGAATGTACCTTAAAATTAAATGCTTTCTCAGTTTCTATTTAATTACTTTAGAGAAAGCAGTGTGGTACTAAAATACCAGCATATCACAGAGCTGTTTTGTATTTTAATTTTAACAGAGTAGCTGAGTTCTCCTAGTCAAAAGTCATTTAATTAAACAATATTGCTAGTTGCCAGTCATGTAAACACAGAAGGTATAGTTAACACCTCAGCAAACAGGAGAAAAATGTACTTACAAGCCAAATAACCTACTGATTCCTCGGACTGTTTTATTTTCAACTGTGTAGAAGAAGAAAAATTTCATGTGTAGAAGGACTACCACTTTGCAGATGCAGAGGAGATGCAGGCAGCCCTTGCCATGTCTTCTCACAGCCTATAACCTTTCCAGAGCACTCACAAAGTGAGATGGAGGCCTTACGCCCTCTGTTATAGAGAAGATGGATAAGACATTGGCTGTATTACAAAGGTAGCTGCACACTGTGGATAGCAAAAAACGTATTTCAGGAAAACTCTCTTTTATACCCTGCCCCTGACATATGATAACTGGCTGGGATGAGTCGCTTGGGAATGTTTCTCCTATCTTAACACTTTGGTAGGGAGTGGACTTTCCAAAGTGCAGAAGTGAATTGCACCCAGATGACAGCCAGCAACTTTTAGTTGCATTTGCATCTCTAACTGCTCTGGGGCAGTTGGAAATCTGAAGAAGAGAAGGCAGGGGACTCACCCATATCAAGGTACAACCTATTCTGAAAACTTCTATTGTTTAAGCATTCATGCATCTAGATTCTCGCCTGTATCTTCAAAATAGGAGTTCTCAGCCACTTGAAAACTCCTTCAGGAAGGCAAAGAACCATATTAATGTCATTAAAGGACTTCACAGATCTGTGGGTTACAATGAGAGAGGGTTTTTGCTACCTTTTAAAATTGCATTTTAGAAATGCATTATCATCTAAAACACTTCTTCGCACCACTTTCAGGGGGAGTTATTACTATAGCAATGAATGGAGCCAGGCTGCATGAGCGTTTTCAGTTCTTAGTTTCATTTCCCCAATTAACTGGCTGACAAGTTACCCTGGTCTTTGCTTAAAGTTAGCCTGGTCCCTTAAAAAAGGGGGCTGCAAAAGACTGGTGATAGGAAGTTTCACCGACTAAGATGTTCTCCTCTCCAAAGGCGAGGGCTATTTCTCACCCTCTGGGATTCTTGCCCAATATTCAAATGTCTTTTGCTGGAAAAACCAGTTGCCAAAGGAACACACAGAACTGCTGTACTTTTCTGGCAAGGACTAACATTGTTTTACACTTAGACAGAGCATATACAGCTCAACTGGGACAGTTTTGTGGAGACCCTTCAAAATGATGTAAAGGGTGAAACCCACCAGGTGGAGGAGAGCTCAGGGGCTGCAGGACCTTCTCCCAAATGACCATTCCTTCTGAAAGCTTGAACATGAATGTTTATCTCTGCCAGCTAGATCACATTTAAAAGCAAGTCCTTCTGGGATTTCAGCCATAAGATATAAATCTAGCCATTACACTCAATCATTCCCCATGCTGATTGGATGATTTAATTTCTAACAGTAAAAAATGAGCAGAAATGTGAGCCCTCCCTTCTCCAAAACAAGTTTCATGGCTGAAGTTTTCCCTGCATGCATTATCCCTCCATTTATTTCCTGGTGATCCATTATTTTCAACTACCAACTTCCCTAGATTTCTTGCTGAGATAAAGCAGACTCCTCCAGCAGCATTTAAAATGGGATTTCAACAAACTGCAAATTAGACCAAGCACAGCAGGAGCTGAGCATCTAAAAGCTACTTCAGTGCTCAGTATTGATTCCAGAGCCCAAACCTTTCCTCCCTGGTCAGCACGCTTCTGCATGAAGAGGCATAAACACAAATATCAGGCAGTCATGTTTCTCTGCTTAATGTTTTGAAATAAAAAGAATAATTTGTGAACCCAAATCTTATTTTGGGGTGGGTTTTTGCTATTATTTTGGTTGGTTTTATTATTTTGCTTATTATTCTAGCCTGTTGCCTTTCAAAGCTGCCCAGATAGAGTATGTGGCATCTCTGCCCATGGCAGGAGGGTTGAAACTAGATGATCTTATGGTCCTTTCCTACCCAAACCATTCTATGATTCTATGTTTCTCTTGAAAGCAATATGTGACTAAAAAAAATAAAAATCTATTGAAAGTCAAACTCCAGTAAATTTAAATAAATTTTGGATGACACTTTCAACATTCAAACACTCCATCGAGAAATGCAAAAGTGTGATACCCAAAGCACCTGTAACTCTTTCAAAGCAGGAGTTGGTAAGTCCCCTTGCACTGAGTTAACATTTAGATTTATGACAGGAAACTTTGCAGTCTGTGTTTCCCTGTTATTGACTTTAATAGTAAGTTGAATCTGGTGCTTTTGAAGATGTCAGCCATTACATATCTTAAGGTCAATATCCCAGGGTAGAAGCACAGATCCTTTCACCATGGGTCTGAGCACATCTGCAGCCCACAGTATAGACGGAAGAGGTGTGCTGACTCTGGTGTCTGGTTGGCAAGTGAATTTCCAACCCAAAAACAGCAGAGCCACCTCACCAAGCTAACACGGCTGCTTCAATGACCAGGGTAGGACCTACAGGCAATTTCACTGACTTGTCAGTAATCAGACTAAAGTCAGGTATCTCTGCAGTATTACAGTATATTTAATTTCATCTAACCTCAAAAGTATTAGGAAAAAATGAAAGATACCATTTTCTTTCCATACCTTGACTGACAAGCTGGTGGAAGAAAGGAAATTAATTGGATTTCTTCACATGAATCTCTCGATTCCTAAGACTAACAGTTAATGTATTCCAGATAAAGCTGAATTTTGATCAAGCGAGTGCCTAACCAAAGAGAAATATCAGGCGCTCTTACCCAGGATCTCCCCGGCAATGTGGGAAATGGGAAATAAAGCACACCAACTCAAGTGCCAGGGATCCATGCGGAACAGCAGGGAATGGATGGCTCAAATGGGAAGTGAACAAACTCTAATAACCCATATTTTCCTGTAGCTACACCATTAATTTTTAGAACAGTCCTGACTGTTGCAGCAGCAGCTCTGTACTCTCCCAGTACATCCCTTTCAACCAGTCTTGGATTTACCAAGCTCTAAGTGATATTCCCTTTCCCATCAGCATGTGTGGCAGTGCTGAGGGTGCTTCTGGCCACGCACCTGGTCAGGACAGCTTGTGCTTGGTCATCATCTGTTCACTGTCACTGCGTGATTTGTGCCACCTTTACACACTGTGTTTCACCATTCACAGATTCACAGTCAACTAAAACACTTTGCAGGTCTACTTGGATTGCCCTAAACCTTGAGAGATAAAAAAGCCCCTACAATTAAAATGGTGTCTCCTACTTACCTAAATACATGGCTTAAAAGACCCCACAAAACAACCACCACCACCAAAAAACCCAAATCCACTAAGAATTAAAAAGAAAACTTTATTGAGCATTTCACATGCAGGTATATTTGCTTCAAGGACCATTTCTCAGTTCTTTAATTTCAATTCCAGCAGCTGCATTTCACCTCCAACCTTTCACTGTAATTTCCTTCCCAATGTTTCATAGCTTCAAGAAAGTAGAAATATCATTTATTTTCTCAGGTCTATTTGTGATCACCACGTCCCAGCTTGAACTCCCCATTTGCAGTATGTACACTGATAATGCTGAAGTTGCCCCACACAAGGTCACCATAGAAGTATAGTTAATTTGCTCAAAATAAGCTTCCTAAAATAAATTTCTGAGAAGAGATGAGAACATTTTTCATGTTGAAAAAAAAGATCACATTTTTAGGCTGTTTCATGAAAATGAAGGAGTTTGATCAGCTGTCACTGAAAACAGTCTCAACTCCAGTTAAACCAAAGGCACTGGAATTACCCTGGTATGTGACTTTCTATAAGCGTGATGCTAGTTAGATGGAAAAATATCTTCATTCCACAAAGTTACAGTATTTTGCCAAATGACAGGTTGCATTAAAATACTTGTGTGGTTAGATTTGCATTTACTCCTCATTAATTTGGGAATCTAGGAGTAAGATTTTCAGGATGGTACCACTAGAGGGACTGGTTAGGTGGATGAGAAACTGCTTGGCAGGTTATTCCTGCCTCTGTGGGGAGAGCAGGGCTGGCCACGGAGCCAAGAGACACTCACCTCGCTTCTTTTCCTTTCTTTCTTTTTTTTTTTTTAATGAAAGAAACTAACAAACCCCCTCTGCAGGTATATGTAACACAGGAAAGAAATAAATGAACTCAGTATTAAGGAATGGCAACACTGGAGAGAGCATCCCTGAGCAGGGTGCTGGGAACAAGCGGTTTCATCTTCAGTGCCTTGGAGAGCCCTCCCCATCATTTCAATAAAAAGTCTTGTCTTGTTTTTTCCAGGTGCACAGGTAATGGAATATCCGATCCAGCAGGAAATGCTGGTATCAGTGATACTAAGAAATTTATTCCTATTTCCTGCTGCCCAGTACTTAATACCTTCATGAACTGCTCCAGCCCATGATCTTCACAGAAACTTTTCCGTCTACTATTCAGCAGCTTATAATGGCAGTGGAGAGAAAAGCTGTGTTACTGTCTACCACTGCCCTGAACTGACACAAAGCTCTGCTGGCCATGGCTCCATCCTTCCAAACCACACTCCCAAGTCATTTTGGAAATGATCATTTTGATTCTGCATATTATACCTCTTTGCATTTGGCAGAAAAAGTTGGTGCCGCAAAAAAGACCCAATTCTTTATAACAGGAATGTAATTTCTGAGGGCCAAGATGCATTTTCTTGGTTAAATTATTAAGTTATTGTATTCTAAATTATGAAGTTATTTTACAACAAGGCTAGATAAAGCAGTAGAGAATGAGGTGATAAAGGGAAGAATATTCCACCAACAGTATCAAGAGCAAATTTTCTTCAGGTGTATTTTATCTGCAGATATTTTAATAAGCTAGTAGAGAATCCTAATATTTGAGGTGGAAAAGGCCCAGAAGTTTGGCAGTTCTGCATAATATGCTTATTTAAAAAATATTGGGACTGTAAGGTCCTTTGAGATCCTGACTGAAAGCCTTGTGAGTCCTAAAACATGTACATTTTAATTTGGTATGTTCTTTTAGCACTTCTGTTAAACATTTTCATTAAGTAAATTGCGCATTAATTATTTTAATTGTAGCTGAAATCATTGAAAGATGAAATTTCCACAACCCTTACAATTATTCACATTTTTAACGGAACTGTTTTCTCTTTTTCACAGGATCTGAAAATACAGACACAAAATACTGTTGCACAATTTAATTCACCAAGCTCCAATGAGAAATGAGATCAAATTTGTAAAAACAAATTAGTAAGTATAGAGTTTGACAAGATCCTGGCAGTGGTAAATAAATCCTTGTTATAAAAGCAGGCTCTTCACATAGTGGTAAAATGAGAGACAAGGCATTTTGGATAGAAGAATACACTTTTCATCCAAAAGGACCATCCAGCAGTGGGAAAGACTATTTTTTCCACCCTCATGAGACATTGTGCTTCAAATTTGTACTAATGTCAGTTACCATGCACACAATTTCCAGAACCTTTTCGGATATGCATCTTGTGCACTAATTTACTGTGTTTACAGTAACCTGACCTCTAAAATCCATTAGTTGGTTAGAGCCTCCTCTGACTTCCCTGGGCCTTGATTCATGCCCTTAAAAATCCCTCAAGCCTTGACCTGCAAAACATTACTGCTTCTGCTTCAAAGTCCTGCTTGTAAGTTGTTTCAGTTAAATTAGTGAGAAAATGTGTCCATGCTTAATAAGAAATTTGCTGTACAAGGGCTTTGGAATAAACTAGAGGCTGTCTTTGCTTTTGGTTTTTGTACAGTACTTAACATGCATTTGGCAACAAATGCCATATAGTACTAATATTAACCTATATAGCTATTTCGTAATTATGAGAGGAACTATTATAATAATGTATTTTCAGAAATGTCTTTGTTGGTCCAACCTAAAACCAGAGAGAAAAGCAGCTGAGAGGCTATGATGAGGTTTCCCATGGACAGAAACAGCTTTGCCTTAGGCACTGCCTATATCACTTCAGAGCGCTTCATCTCAGTCATTCCCCTTAATGATGACTTGAGACAGCCAGCTGTGCAGACCAAAATGCACACTAGACAGTAAAACCAATGTAGAGTTTCGGGAAGCAGATACAGAGAATTCTTGGACTCTACAAAACACGAGTATTTCGAATTTTACCCAGTGAAATGTGGAACTGATTAGGGCACTAAATGTGACGACTCCACCCTGTCCAAGTTTGGCAATCCTACCGTAAAGGAATAATGACAATTGCATGGCACATACTTGTTTTCGCCTGACGTCAAATGCCTTTTTCTTTTGAGACATGTTGCTTTAATCTAGTGAAAGCTGCCAGGATTTTGCCTGTCTGTGTGGCTTTGCTGTTGACTATGGCATTATGTGACTGAGGGTGCCAAAGCACAGCTGTTTGCCTTTTGATTTCCCTACCAACATGTGTTACTTGGACTGATATAACCTGCACCAACATGCAGCTGGAACAGGAGCTTGGCTTGAACACCCAAGTAAAGAAAACCAAAGCCCTTGGCAGTGCAGTTAGAAGAGTCAGAGGTGCGTTTTGTGGTTTCCAGCATCCAGTAATGGCTAGAGAACACTGTGAGCCAGGTTTTCCATTTTTCATGAAGTCACAATGGGTTTCAGAATCTGAACACTGAAAGGTGATCCTTAAGCTATGCTTCTGACAGGACAATGACAAAACATGCAACAACGAGACAAGGCATCCAAGTTACAGATTTGTCTGCATAAGCTTTGGTTAATTCAGAAGCGACTGTCTTACTACCCAGCATTGCAGCCAGGCTTCCCTTGCTGCTCCCCCCTGCATTCCTAAGCGCAGTTACCAGGTCTAGCAGTGGAAGCTGAAGGTGGACGTCACTGCACACATCCAGCCTACAGCCTCGTGATCAGACGGAGCTCTATTCCTCACCCCTTCTCAGGGAAAGGTTTGTGGACTCCTTATTCATCAAATAAAAGGTAACAAGCCCTACCTCTATCACCAGAAGTGACATAGACTGGCGAGGCATTGCTTCTATTTGTATTTTGTGAGTGAAAGAATATAACATCAAGTATCCAAATGTCAGAGAGACTGAGAAGTTCAGACAGAATTTGTACCTATTGCTTTCTGTTAGCTAGCTGTAGGCAGACTTGAGCTTATAAGAACAAATTGGGTTAGACCAAAGAATCATCCATTAAAGACTAAAAAGCAACAACTATCAAGAACTGCATAAACAATGCATCAGTAATGTGTCTCAGATCACTACATAGGCATTCTGGGTCACTCTGGTCCTCTGTGTCTCTGTATTGAGGACTTTGTGAAAAGGATCTGTACGTCAGCTGTAGATACAGAAACAGTTGGCACTCATACGTCTCTATAGATCTTGGGTTTATCCTTTAAACACATAAATCATATGACTGTATATTTTACTCACAACAGGAAATACTCATGGTGCTCCACCAAGAAACAAAATAACTAGGCTGAGAGTAGCCCTAAGTCAATATGTCCTTGTTCCAGATAGGAAGACTGGTGAAAAAAAGCCCATGTCTTGTTGGAGAGAAATGTTCAGCCAGGACCCTGTGGGTTGGAGGAGCAATTTTAAAGAAATTGGTTCTACTCTCTCATCATCTCTAAAAATACATGAAATTGTTCCTGCTGTTAAATTACCATTTGCTGGTACCTGGCAGACTCCTAATTGATTAGAGAAAACTAATTCAGTGCAATGAATTATTTGCAAGTGAAGTATCTGAAATACCTACTTTATTAATATTTTTGATTTAAAATGATTATTTTATTCAGATGTCTCTGATAAGAACTTGTTATAGTTCAGAAAAGTAACTTAAAGGAAGGCTGAATAAAACTGATCCCTAGTGCAAAAGTGGCTCAGCGAGTAGTCATGCTAAGGATGAACTTGTCCCAGTGTAACTCTGCTTATTGTATTGACACTGCACCAGTTTAAACTTATCCAGACAGTTCAGAGTTATTCCCAGCTGGGGAAAAGAAAGTCATCAGGATTTGGAAGCAGCCTTTTTTCCTGCTAAACCAACTTGACCTTTCCTAGGAAAGTTCAGAATTTGCCAGCTACCAAAATTTTAATCAGACTTCCACCACCGATCTCTGCATGAATTCAGGTTTAGCTTCCTTCCCTCCTGAGCTGTGACCTTTTCTGCTGGCAGAGGCCAAATCTTACCACCTTCACACCTTTCGCATGCCATTTCAACCCAGCCTTTTCCCACTTACGGCAATACATTATAAATAATGTATCTTGAGAAACAAGAACTAACACCTCACCAATGCATCAGACCCTGGCTTGTCCCCAGTATTTCAGAGCTCAAGTATAATACAGTGATATGAGAAATGATAAAATTGCAGATGGGGTGACTGGGCTGAGTCATACTATCCCCACACTATAGAGTTTGTCAGGCTTATATAATTTATATTATTTTCTATTTATAGCCTTTAGTAGTGACTCATGAAGCATGAGAGCTCTAAGCTGCCTGAAGCCCTTTGCTACCAACAGTCTGAGTACCATCCTTTCTAACCTGAGGCAAGCCTGACATTCAGCCTTACACAGCAAGGGTTAAAAATAACACCCTTCAGCTCCAGAGAGCAGTGTGATTTTGTAGCTTCAGCTGCTCCATGTAGGAGGAGTGAGACAGGAAATTAATATGCTACAGTCTTGACATGGCTTCTTTTCTGCCTTTTTATGAGCATCTTATGGACACTCTTCCCGGGCAACATTAATCTCTCCCTGACAAATAGTCTTCCTTCTCTATTTCTCTCCACTGGATGATGCCTCATTGACATATTAAAAAAAAAAATAAAATAAAACAAACCAAAATACTCAAACAAACCAAACACCATAACCACCCACACCACCCCATTTTACCCAGCTCTCAGACCTGCAAGAGTTGGTTCACTCAAAATCAATCCCCTCTGGCTGAATATGTATATGAATGATACATTTTGGGTTTGCATATGTAGGAGCCCCAAAGATGAGTCTCTTAATATTAGTTACTGTAACATCCTTCTCTTTAGCTATAACAAACGTATTCTTGCCAGTCTGGATCTAGCTGGGAAGATGAAACAGAGACAGTTTCTATAACTCTATGTGACACGTTTCCAGCCTTGCATCGGCCTCTGCTGCCTCAGATGTGATGCTTTTGTTTTTACTACAAAAGACCCTTCCCTCCTGCCACAATACATCCTATCACCTCCAGCAGTAACACAGGTTGACCCCCTTGAATCAAGTGATGATGCCAGCATGTTTTTCCAAAGTGGATTTTCAAACAAGTCTTTTGTGCTTTCTCTTTATTTTGATCCACTTCCTTAATGCTTCTGCGTTACCCTCCTCTTAGTCTATCTGACCACTCTCCTTAGCTGAATATAAACAGATCAATAAATTAATCAGTGCAAGCTTGACACAAATGACACCTTTTAGATCTCTTTCAAAATTCTGTATGGTTTTGTTGACTTTGAGATTAAGCTATAAGTGAAGATTCGATTATAGTACTTCTACTAGAATGCTGGTAATGAAATCCAGCTGGAATAGGTGAGCATGCATGGCTCAGAGTCAGAGTTTGTGGTACATTTACATGTGGCATAAGCTAGCAAGTGATGAAGCTTGAGAAGTGAAATTTGCAGACTTATCTCAAAAGTAAAGGGATATCTGCTTTCAGTTCTTGCTATTTTCTGTAAGTTTTCTTCTGGTTCATGACTAAGATACAATTGTAGCACTAAATGATGTTAAAACACAGACTTCCACAAGAACACTGCTTATTGCCTTCTGCAGTTCACAGCACTGATGCATCGATCTGACTTTGGATGAGGATCCAATCCCTCTCCTCCTCTGCCTTTTTGTGAAATGCTGCAGAAGCCGATGTCACTATAACAGGAGAATGAGGCTTGGGTTGTTGAAGACAGACATGGAGGAGGTAAAACTACAGGTGACAAACTGCAGTTCTTGATGTAAGGTCCTCCCATCAAACCATCAAATCTATTTCTCTCTAATTTAAAGAGAAGAATGTTGCACGAGACAATGTCAAATGCTTTGCAGAAGTCCAGGTAGATGATGCCAGTGACTCTTCCATCATTCACCTATGTTGTAACCCCATCACAGAAGGCAACGAAATTTTTCAGGCACAATTTCCCCCAATGAAGGGCAAATTCTGCCCTTACCTCCAGCTCACTGCAGGTACCTGCAAGTATATAATACTCTTTGGCACAGTCCAAGGCTGTTTATCCAGAATGAAAATAGGAGAGATTTTCTAAGCAGACAGCAATCTCCTATGCTATGGAAGAATTTTATTTGGCTTTAGTAAGCCAGAGCCATGTTTTAAAAGCTGGGGAAAGATAGAGGTGGAGACCTCAGGATGGAGAGCATCTCTGGAAGAAAATGCAGTTCTGGAAAGCAATTAATGGAGTAGATCAAGCTTTTCATCAGCCTTTAAACCTGGCAATATTTTGGGAGTCTTTTAAAGAATATTTCCCTTCAGCCAACCAAAAGCCTGTTCTTACAATCAGCAGAGAAATCTATATTCGTGCAAAATGGCACCAATTAAGCAGCACAGAGATGTTGGAACACAGAGTAATTTTCATGAGTGTTGGAGCGCCAAACTTCCCTGCCTTTCCCAAAACTCTCTGGTACATCCTGGATGCCAGAGACTGATTCGTGCTGACTCCTGACAACTTGGTGGGTGGAAGAGGTTAATCCACATCTTAGTATTATCTCAAGTGAATGGAGCGACTTAAATGTCATATGCAAGCCTTTAAACCAGTCTCTGTTAGATACAAGGAACTGAAACATTTTTACCTGATATCTACTGATAGCTGATTTTTACACTTTCCACCGAAATAGTTGATACAAGCCTCCATCTGACTGCTAGATTAGATGTTCCTTGTGTTCAATCTACTGCGCAATTCCTATGCAAAGCAGAATGTTAATTAACGAAGCTAAGATGGAATAAAATGAAATAGTGATGAAAATCCAGGAAATGTTTATACATATTGACCATTTACACTAGCAAAAAACCCACAAAATTTTACTTCAGCTGATACCCATCTTTTCATATAAAGATGTATTTTATTACTTAGTAGACATCTGCATTTAAGAGTGGAAGTAAAAAATGTATGCTACACATCTCAGGATATTAAAATATTTCTTTAACTCATCCCTGTGGGATTACATTGAACAGAGCTTTAGAGTCCCAGGGAGGAGGTAGAGATGATAGATACACTCTGCAGGGGCCCAGTGGAGTCCTAACTCTTGTCTGGTACTTTCTCTAGCTGTTTACTCTGAAGGGTGTAAAGTAGGGTAATGCTTTTTGATTAGCTAATTTTGAAATCCAGTTCAATCAGTCACTAATAGATTCGATACAGAAAACTTCAACCTCTGTTTATAAGAACACCTCCAGCTGCAACACAAAAGTTACTAAGGCTGGGTAGTCTTTCAAAGGCTCTTAGGAAGCTGAGAACATATCTTCAAAAGCCCAATTAGAAAAGGGCTACAGATGGCATCACTACACAAGCCAATATGTCAGCCCTTAGTATCTTCAAGTGGTGCAAGCATCTTCATAGGCATCAGAGTACTGTGTTCTTTGAAAAGCCAGGAACTGCAGGGAGCAGGGTCAACTTCCTTGCAATTTGCTCTGCTCCATTCCACACACCCTAGACACTGTTTATGGGTGCTACAAATCTGGATACAGCACTTAACCCTGCTCTTCTCCTGTTGTAGTTCCAAGGATACATAGTTAAACAAGCTCCCAGGAAGGTGTTTAGACAGCAAAGGCAGATGGAAGAACTTGTATCTTTTCACAGAACAAATGCTTTCAGGTGCAAAAAGTTACTCCATAGCCCTTGGGAGAGCTTGAGCAAGCTTACTTTGAGGGGCATGGGTGGTACTAATTTGTTCTTTTGTACTCCCACAATATTCAGACAGAAAAAACCACCACAGAGTACAAAACAAACAAGTCACCCTCATGAACTGGCAGTGAGAAAGAAAACAAGGACTAAATAAGTGGTCTGTATTTCAGAAGCCAGGATTTCAGGAGAAGCTGCTGAGTGCTTTTCAAAGCATTAAGTACATCTGCTTCTTAACGCTAGTTGTTAGTGCAGACTGTCATCATTAACCAAGGAAACTCCAACGCACTTATACCTTACCCAAGTGCTGCAGCCTCGTGCACTTAACAAGGATGCAAGCCCTATCCTTAAGTAAAATGCAGAAGACAGTCAGGTTACTCTATGCTGCATCCATGTTTTTGTTGATTGCAGAAGATGCTGCTGAGTGCACAGCACTCATACAAAGTCAGGACATTTATATGTGGTTCATAAATATTAATTCAAGGCATTCAACCTCAAATATTTGAAACTCTTGGCTCTTTTTTTGTTGTTATTCATTGCACAATGATATTTTAATTGGAAATAGATAATTACCAGAATATTAATTCTGTTCTACTCTTTTGGAATCAATATGAGTTTACCTGCACACACAGAAGCATTGCGAGTGCTTGGCTGTATCTTAAAACTGGCAAATATCTCACTATATTGTATGTAAACATTATGCAAAATACATATTTTACATGTAGATGTCTACCACATTATATAGAGATGCTTCCATAGGGCTAGGGCTGTAAGAGTAACTGAATTTTCCCCAGACACAGTCTTCTATAAAATCAAAGTAAAGCAGAGGCTCTAATTAGTTTCAAATGAGAATGAAAAGTCTGTCAGGCTTGACAAGAGCATTTTGCAAAAACCTGATGAAACCTGAAGGTGACTGATAATATGCTAACAACATACTGTTTCAGTGGAATCACTTCATTTCTGAAGGATCAAATTACCCCTGAAAGAAAGCCCAGTTTTGACAAAAACAAAGCAGAAAAATCAACAGAAAGTTGAGTAGCTTCTAGCAGGGACCCCCTACTGAACCAGTCTTTGAAGTCCTGCAGTTCTGGAGGAATTAGCAATGCCTGGGGTGTACCAGGGTACACAAGTGTTTGCCAAAGCAAGAGGTCTAAGATAGCTGTCTTGCAAAACTGATCCAAAACATGTCATTGGCTTTGTTTCAGGCTTTGCTTCTGGGTGGAAGGAAAAAAGAGCTTGGGTTTGTTGGGGTTTTGTTAACCAGGATACCTTTCTGAATCTCGTCCTATCCTAAACCATTTAGGATTCCTTGTATTTAAATGCATGTGATTTCTAACATGCAAGTAGAGAGAGCAACAGCTTCAAGAAGGATGAGTTATCTCCCTCCTCCCCAGTGCTGAACTTTTTATCAACTAAGAAATGCCTTTTTCCTATTGAAAGCGGGTATAAAACATTTCAGTATTCAGTCGGCCAAGGAACTATGGCTGATGCATTCTCCTGGTATTCTCTATCAAGTTCCTGGTGTCACTATACTAAGCAGCAGATTAACCATACAAAAGAAGCAGCCTCTGGAGGGAGAATCAGGAGAAAGACACTGAACTCTCCTGTCCCAGATGATGAAGATGTTCTCCTAAGAGACAGAGAAGAATGACTCCAAGTCTTTGCAGCAGGACTAATGAAGACAGATTTTTGCAGCTACAGTACAATTCCCCAGGTCTGCACCCATCCCTCCCTCCTCCCCTGCAGTAACCTCAGCTTCCCTCCACGTCCTCAGCTGCCTCTATAGGGAAGGCAAAGGCACGTGCCATGTGCTGCTGGAGCTGGACCTGGGCTAGTCAGCCAGCTGGCTGCTGCCAACATCGTTTGTGAGCATGAAGCCAACAGCCTCAGGTCTTCACAGAGGCATTATCAGGGAGACTTGGAATCCAGAGATCTTTGACAAACCCACCTTTCTATCAGATTTGATTGGAGCCAATCAATGAGTTGGGAGTGTTATTGCTAAAAGAGACATTTCTGAGACAGCACATGGGTAACTCTTCTTTCCTTGTAAAAGTCAAAAGGAGAAAAAAAAACAAACAACCCAACACATTATGCACAACCTTAATAAAAAGCCTTATGGAAGCTAGAAGAACCAGGATGTCTGCAGAGCATTTCTGAGCAAAAGTTCAAGCATCAATCTGCTAGCACTGCTGCTCTGTTTCTCAACCTTATTCTCCCTCTGCAATAGTAATTTCTAGTAAAAGGCTTACAGCTCTTACTGCTGCTGAATGCTGCACAATGCTGGACTCTTGCTTATAGAATCATAGAATGGTTTGAATTGGAAAAGACCTTAAGATGATCTAGTTCCAATGCCCCTGCCATGAACAGGGCTGCCTCACACTAGACCATGCCACCCAAGGCTCTGTCCAACCTGGCCTTGAACACTGCCAGGGATGGAGCATTTATCACTTCTTTGGGCAACCCATTCCAGTGTCAAGATGCTTAAATTTGAAAAACATATGTTTCAGCAGGTCATTCACATATGGTGAAGAGGAAACAAAAATCCATGCTGGCACTGAATTAATCATGCACTTAAGTATTTCTTGAGGAGAGGCAGCCACCGCTTTCAGAACAAGTCAGACCTGATGCAAGTGAAGACGTGGACAAAATATATCTCCAGCTTCACTTCTAATTCCAAGTTCTCCTCTCTGTTTTTACAATGAAAAAGTAAAAAACTTACCAAGCCTGAAAGCAAAGGTGTACCATAACTTCATACATGGAAAGAAAAAACAGTTGGCTGCTTTCAGAAGTTCTTTCACAACTTACATATGGACTATAACTTTTTAAGTCAATAGTGATGCTAAAAAGTATACTTTGGGCAAAGTGTTAAGAGTTTGGTTTTAGTAGTGAAGGCATAAAAGGACCCTGTTCCAGAACAGCACTCTGAGAAAGTACACCTGGGGCATAGATTGTATTCCAACTTTGATGCCCCTGAGATGAACTGTAAGGGGGTTATGGAGAAGTGCCACGACCCCAGTTTGTAAGTAGGGAATTGCCAAAATACCAGGTGCAGTACATAGTGCCAAGGAGGGAAACAGGCAAGGATGAAACCCCATGGCCAGAGGCAGAACCAGGCTGGTAAAACCCTGGGTCCAAGGCTTTCCTGGCACCCCTCATCTGCCCTGCAGAGTTACCCAACAGTCCTCTGAGTCATACTATATAGGGACTATATATGTATACTTGAACTATATATGAGTCAAACTATACTGAATGTGCTTTAAAGCAGCTTCATGCCACCTGGATAACAAACCACACAGATTTCCAATTACAGTTTAACTTTTAGTAACAGTAACATTTTTATACCTAAAAGTTCCTGATCTAGTAAATATTCATTTGGTCAAAGGTTCACTAGTCACAGACTCACTAACAAAGCTATTAAAAAGGCCACTAAATTACATATTAATTACTAATTAGCATGTAATTTAATTAGTTAGTTGGGCAGAAATGGCCCAGGAGCTCTGGAGTCAGCCCTGGGAGTCACCATGCAAAAGCCCAAGTCAAAGTATAATGCAGGCGGGAACAGAGCTGCTTTTATGGGTGCTATGGAAACACAGAAAGAGGTATGAAATAACCTGCAGGTTGAGCTTTAACCTACCCAAATAAATTAAGGAGATTTACTTATTGTTATTTTGTGACTCAAAACTCAGTCCCAAGACCTAAAATTTAATTTTAACTTATAAAAGGAGTCTGGAAACACCCATTCAGAAAAAAAGTGTATTGAAATCCTGACAAATTCTCAGGAGTTTGAAAAGCTGGCCTTGCTTCCACAGGATTTCTTTATCACTTGTCTAGACCAGCTAATAAGATTCTTTTAAAATACCTAAAACTAATTCTTTAATTAATGAGCACAAGTAACTTCACGAACCTTTATAAATTCATTAAAGTATTAAATACAGCTCCTCTACAGATTACCAAGCAATTGAAGTTCCCATTTGTGAATATTATTAAAAACTGTATACAAAAATCTCATTTTCTATTTGGTTTTAGAAGAACAGATTTAAGTTTTCCCATGAAATAATCCTCATGTGAATTCTTGTGAGGAGAAAGAGTCTCAAAATACCTATTTTCAGATGAGGGAAAAGATAAGCTATTCTATATGCAAATATAGCTGATTTCATTTAATTGTTCCTGAGGGAAGAAGAAGATTTGTATGCAAACCACTTGCCAACTGATAGTGAATTCAGCCTTCTAAGTTTTTTTCTCTCAAAGTATTAGTTAATAACTGCACCTTCTTAAAGGAAGAGTGTTCAGTTCTGCAGAGCACTGTACTGAACACCTTCTTTTCCCAGAGAAGTCAGCAGAAGCCAAGAGCAGCGGGACTTAGCCACGGAAGTTGTCCACTGCTCCATAGCAGAGAGAAGTGCTGGATACCTTCGAAGTCCAGCAAAGAAAAATTAATTTCTTCCCCCAGAATAGTTCTGCAAGAAGTATTTCTTAGCCTACCATCAGAAAATTCACTTCAAACTGGCATGCCGTGACCAAAATGATCATGCTAATCTATCCGTATGAAACATCCTTTCCTGATACTTAAGTTCCGTGCTGTTCCCATGGCAAGTGGTAGAAACACATAACTCACTGGCAGAGCCAGGCACTCAGGCAAGACAAATAATCCATCATCAGGCAGTTTAAATTTCATCTCTACTTTTTACCCTGTGGGAAAAATCTACAGGGTGTCTTGTAAGAGAAGGCATTTTAAAACTACATTGTCACAAACGCAAAACCCATACCATCTATTTTCAAAGAGACTGGTCTCCAGCTAGCACAGCTGGGGTTTAAGCTACATCACAAAGAGCTTTTGCTAGGCTCTCTCATCCTGTTGTACATCTGTGAACTTTTTTCAGACCAATGTGTTCTTGTCTCTGCTTAGTTAATTTATCCATTTTATATTTATATACAAATCCACATTTCCTCTAATTTAGCGAATCACTTCATGAAGTCTAAATACTTCACTAACCCCTCAAAAAGGCAGATTTACAGTATACTTTTACATAAATCTTAACCATTAGTCCAGAAAAGGGAGACATCTAAGCGTAGTCCAAGTCAGGAACATCCACTCAGCATTCTAACCCTTTTGCCGCAGAGCTTTGCTGTGTCACACGCCTTCCTGCCAGCAAGCATGTAGAGAGACAGCAAATAGGTTCTAAAGCTCAGCACAAAGAATTTAAGGAGCATGTTGTGCTCACCAGTCCTGTGGCTTTAATGACCTGTTCCTCTTCAGGTGCATATTATGCTCTTCTGAAGAGGTGATTCATTTGCATTCAGCTGTTCGCATACCCACCCCAGGCACATCCAGGCCTGTTCCCACGCACCTTTCAACCAGCAATCACACCATGTTGTCTTGAAAGGCAATGGGGTTCACGTATGACTCACAGCCTAATGGAGTAATTCTAGCTTTAAGAAAACCCTGATGTGTGTTTGGGGGTGTAGTGAATTTAACACTAAGAGAAACCAAACTAGTACATCCCTGACAAGTCCATCCCTCCAACTGCTGACAGTGATGAAAACATACACTTGTTGATGCCTTCTCGACTGTGAAGTCCTAGTGCATGTACAAGGGTGTACTAAATGTTATTCAATATCTTGTGATAAACTCAAGATCTGTTTTAAAACAAACTTTTGAAAAGGCTACAAGAGAACAGCTGATTAGGAGGTTATTTTTCTTTTATGTTGTTACCCATAGTAGCCTTCTAGAAAGAAAAGTGCTTTTTAGACAGGTAAGAGTAATAATGCAACTAATTCAGTATATTCTAAACAATAAATAACATCAAGCACCTCCCTTAGATTTATTTTTTTTTAGTGTAAGAAATCAATTGATAGGGGAGGGAGATGGAACACAAGATGTGAACACTCCCAACTCAAATCATCACGCTGCTGTTCTCAGCCAAACCTCCAGAAGTTGTAGTACCTATACAGTGATCTATGGATTAAAGCCTTTGTCAACAAAAACTATTATTATATCATTAAATATGTTGCTGAATAAGAAATGGAAGTTGATATTCAGCTGGAATTGGGAGAAATAAAACACCTGCATGTCTGTCTCAGGCTTTATCATTGATTGCAGGAGTGCTTTTTCTATCATTTGTCAGCTTTCCCATCTCTATGCAGAGGTTTTAGAAGCTGGCTGAAGACATTACATGAAGTTTAAAGTTTCCATGAGGCAAACAGAACATACAAGAAGTACTGCTGTAAAGAAGCAGTGGAAATTACATTAACTAATGTTCATCAAAACAGATTAAGGAACAAAAGTGTAGCAATTAGGTAGTTGAAGAAAGAATTGAATCCTATAGCTAAGAAAGAACTCACGTGTAAGATCAGCCTTCTACTTGAAACTGCTTTCCCAATTCCTAGGCTTTCTTCTAAAAGAGTAGCTGTCAGGACATCATCACTTGAAGAAGGTACTTAATTACTCATCAGACAATAATTATGACCCACCAGCATTCTAGAGCTGTCCAGTTTAATGTGCCAGGTTACATTTCGATTCCTATATGCTAACTCAAAACAAAAAGTTTCTCAAAATGGCTTTATATGTTTTTAGCTTTCCACAGTGTTGCCAGTATTTTGGCTCAGGCTAGTTAAAACAATAACTATAACCTAAAAACCCACATGACCTGAGTACTGACCCAAGGCAGAAAAATCTTGAAGCTGACAAATCAACCTGATCTGAAAACCAACAATCATACAGAGCAACTCACATAGTTTTGTGGTGATCACAGGAATGAGTTGTCACTAGGGCTAAATATGTATTGCTTGTAAAGTGCTTTAGAAATCAATAAAACATTTCTCAACTCAACAGTTATGGGGTTTTCTAGTTGTTCTTTCAGAACTATCTTATAACAAAACACTACAAGTCTGGCAACTAAGCCCAAGCAGTTTGAGAATGCTAGATCAATATCAAATAAGTCCTTGTTAGTCTGAGCCCACTACATTTTAACAGATATGTTGTTCCAGCAATAGCAAAGTAGTCAGTGGATTTTATCATGGGTTTCATTATAAGCAATTGAAATGGAATTTGGTAAGTTATATGGAGATTTAATTTTTGACAGCTGCAATCTCTGCCTTTTGGTTGTACCCCATTACCTGTACTGAGTTATTTCACTTCCCACAGTTTCTGGGTCATCACTGCTGAGACAGGAGTACAAGAAGCAGGCATTAGAATCTCTTTAGGATATGCAGGAGCTGCAGATGAGACCACGACATCAGCCTAAGGGCCATCTGGGAGATATGGCCAAAAAAACATAACTAAAGACTACAGCATAACTCAGCTAAGGGGTAGATCTGAGCTTAAATGAGGTTCTGGGCCCATGGTGAGGAGAGCTCCCAGGTGAGGCTCACTAGGGAGCCCATTAAGGCGCATTCATGCTCTCAGGGCATTAGCAGTGAGAAGCCAAAGGATGAGGAGACAGATTGGCTGTAGAGCTCAGGAGTTTATGGAGAATTTGATGTGCCTGGTAGTAAGCCCAGGACAAAAAGTCATACCGTGTGGAGATTCCAAATGAGAAAATAGGACTGGAACCTAGATAGCAGACATGCCAAAACCCATGAGAGAAAGAAGAGATGTACTGCGAATCAAAAAAGGGATTTAAAAAACCCAACAGTACAGCTAAAAAAGTGAATGGAGTTTGATATGCAAAGTTCCCCCGAGGGGGGATATAGGACTAAAGGGTTAAATGCAGAGATAAAGCTGCAATAGTCAACAGAAGCTCAGAAAGGAGTGAGTCTGGGCTGTGAAACTGCTCTCCCCCAAAGTGTGGAGGTTTCTTACCTCTTCTTCTTGTTGGGAGTCTAATAGTGTGTCATATTCTTCCTCCAGAGATGGTCCCCAGACAAGCTATGAAATCACCACTCTCAGGTGACAGCGAGCAGAGTAGTAATTGCATAGACTGCACTTTATGACAACTGAGGTGGTCAACATCACTTCAGATTTCTAAATTTTCACTTTTTTTTTGACCAGACAACACTCTTTATCAAAATAGAGCAATGCAAAATATTCAATGGTTATGAAATTCCAACACTGAAGTTGTTGCACTTCTTATTCAGGTTATTCTCATCCCATGTGTTGCTGCTTTATGATACATGGACAAGTAACATGATGACACAAAACATCTTTTTACTCACGTCATGCTCCATCAAGCACACAGATGGGCCTTTTCTGCTGACTCTTCAGTACTGTTCATGATAAAAGGTGTATGGCAAAAAGTACAATACGAAAGTTATTCTCCTGACCAAAATGCGACTAAGGGAAAACCAGGAAAGTAAACTTGTCCACTGCAGTAGCTTTCATATATATGGTGAACAAGTCAGTCCCATATATTTGTCTTAAGTTTGCCTTAACATTGTGTGCCTAACCTCCCTCTCTGTAAAACGGGAGATAAGGGGATGATATTATTGCAGATGTACAAGTGAATAATGTTTTTCAAAATGCTTCTCTTGCTTCTCAGTCTAGATTTAGTCATTAATAATGAGGAAAAATTGAAGCTTACTGATTGAGCACTACCTGTCTTCTGCCCTGATTCAAGCAGGAACCTGGAGGAAAAGAATTTTTATGTATTATATGTAGCTAAAGGACATAAAGAAAACCTATTCACCAAGACCTGAACAGAGATTGCACAGGCAATTTTGTTCTCAGTGCTTTCTGCCTCTGAGTGTTTGACTCCACTATCTGCATAATGTTCCTTTGGCCATTTCTTTGAGTGTATGATGTACCTAAAGTTAATGTGCTCTTCTAGATACTTAGATACTTACAGCAGGATTAATGTAACTCCAGCTGAGGCTTGTGAGCCCTTCCTGCATGCATATGAAAGTTAACAAGATGGCTTATTTGAAGAAAAGTTTTATGAACAAAGGAAAGCTATTTAGACCTCACTTTGTGTATATGTATATATCTAATATATATTCTTATA
>NW_009932148.1:0-17288 GCF_000696875.1 Nestor notabilis
GCTCTGGCCGGGGGTGGTGCGCCCTGAGCGGAACAGACAGAACGAGCGCTCGGGTTTCGGTCCCGGTGCCGCTTTGTGCATTTTGCATCACAGCGGTTTTGCGTAAAGCGCGGAGCTGGCAAGTGAAGGCAGGAACCCGGTGCAGCTCCACCTCCCAGGCAGATTAAGTGTTTTTCACTGAGTACTTGTTTCCTTTATCTATCTGCTGTTGCTGTTCGCTAGGGCTCCAACTGGTTAACCTGTAACTGTGCCTGAATGCTTCAGCTTTCCCTCATCTTTCCTTCTTGGAAACGGCACATAACACTTTTATCTGTGTAAAATATTACGAGACATCAGGGCTGAAAAATCTCTTCTTGCCCACAACAGGCAAAAAAGCAGTTTTTCACTATAGAAAGTGTAAGGATGCTGTTCCACAGTGAACCGAAGAGTCCCCCGATACCAGTGGTTAACTTCCAGCATTAGCCACTGGAAGTTGCATGTCAGAAAGCGGCTCAGCCTCCAGATGAACCAGCCTCCTCCTGTACCGCTGTGGAAGCACTGGTAAAGAAGTGCTCACAAGTATCTGGGCTGCAGTGGGGATGGTAGGAGTGCTGCAGCATAGGTGATGCTTAAACTGATGTGAAACCACATCTCAAGTTCTCATTTATGGAGGTCCTTGCTAATTGTTCGTAAACAGGCTAACATTTTTTTGGTCTGCCTGTTTATTGAGAGGTTTCGTGTATCAGTAAACTTAGTTGAGGAAACCAGGAAAAAACAGGTAAAGGGTGAAGAAAAGCTCAAAAAGTCTTTGGTGGTTTTAGAATTTGTTAAGAATGTTGCAAAAAAAGGTGGTCCACAAGATGGGTTCTCAATAGGGTCTAATGGTTGGGAGCAGATAAGTGAATTATAAACTGTTAAAATATCTGGTAATTTTATTCCCTAAATTATTGAGATTAATACTACCAGGAAAACTAAATATTTGATAAATATTAAACCAGTTTTCTTTGGCAGCCCATGGCAGGAGATGTCACTCCTTTTCTTGCTGCTATTCTTCTTCCACATCCCACTTTACCTGTCTGAAATTTTCCCCTTGACTGCAAGCAGTGTGACCCAAATGACAGACTACAAGCTGCAGCTGGTTCACCACCCTCTCTGCTTAGAGGCATAAGGAAAAAGGTCTATGTGCTTTTTCTCTGGGTGCCTCCTACCTGCATTCGTGTGAGCTGCTGTTTCTGTAGGAGAGAAGCTATAAGCATCATGGGATAGTTGTTAGCACTTCAGGCAGGCTCCGCACCTGAGCTTGGGCACAGGCAAGCAGTTTACCTGTTGTTATCTACCCGTGTGGCCTATTCAAAAGGCACCAAACCCGGTGTTTGCCAGATGGTGCTGAAAATGTTAACCCACCCTTCCTCTAGTGACATCAGGGTTACAGATAAGCAAAGCAGTCACAGCCATGACTAAACAAAGGCGGCAGCTCCTTACCGTTCCTTTCCTAAGTGCTAAATAACTGTGTCTTTCCTACAACACCTTTGGAAGGCTTTTATTTCAGGGGGAAAAATAAGGAGACTCATAATTTAAGCCCAGAGTACATTACATAAAGCATAATCAGGTACTGTCTTAGTTTGCAATTGATAATAACCTGACTATAAATAATGAGGTGACTAAGGGCCTGTCCAGGGCTGTGGGATACTGCTCTACCACTTCAGCTTTGCTGGAGAAACATGGGTGTGTAAGTACTGGAGGCAGCCTCTCACCTTGCAATACTACCACATGCTAGCTTTTGTAATTTGGCAGAAAAACTTTTCATCTCTCTGTTAGGTTGGTAGGGGTTTACTATCAGTGGCCGGATGTGCACTGTACTCACACTTATACCTAGGGAAACGTGCCTTGTATTTCTCAGCTTCACCTAGGTCTGCTAGCACTGGACAAGCTTGTGGGACAAGTGAAGCACATCTTTATTGTAGGTAGGCAACAATTAGAGAGCTGGAAAAAGTTAACCAAAACAAAATAAAATGTACACCACAATTTCAGATTATATTTAAAAGTAAGGTTCCTTCTTAGCTGCCTTTCTTTCCCCTCTGTCAGGTTTCCACATCTTTAACCTATATTGCAGGTGTCTGGATGAAGGTGCAAGCTGTAGAGCTACACCTGATCCTCGAAGTCCGCTCCCCAGAGAGATCCTAAAGCTAGTCTGAACTATAAGCCTGGTTGCCATAAGGTGTTAGTTTATAGGTGGATTGCTTCTGAATTTAGCTCTCTGCATGGCTGCGCATTCCCACACAGTGTAAGCACTGGTGGTAGGGAGTGCTTACAGTGCTAATGGGTGATTGCCTCTTTTGAGGCCCACACAGTGTGCCTGCCTGAAAGGCTGGTGGTGTGGCTACCTCCAGGGCTTTTCAGCTCCAGGCAACTCTCTCCCAAGTTCTCTGTTCCTGTTTTAAAGGATTCCTTTATCTTCTTGTCCTTTCTGTTTTTTTCTATCTCCCCTCACTTCCTTTCTGTTCCTATTTTAAGTCTGGCTTCTTGGATTTTCTCCAATAGCTTTGCAGCTTTGATGACTCACATCTCTTGGTTTGGTTTGGGGTTGATACCAGTGCATCCTTTGGGATGCTGAGTTTCCCTTCCCTCTCACCTTCCCAGCAGGAAGTCTATTGTATGTAGCTTTAATTTCTTCCTTCTCAGGACAGATAGGACTCGCTGTAAAATCTCGAGCTGACTTTGCCATACTTCGCATTATGCACCATAAAATGCTTGAGTTGGGAAACAATTTCATTTAGCTTATGGTTGTGGCTCTTAATGTTTTACAGCGAACCTCTTACCAGCTCCCTCTCTTTGAGTTTTTAGTTACTTTAGTGTCACAGAACGTTGAGCCTGTTTTTTTAATGATAAATGAGATCATAAAAACATTAGAACAGCTGTACAGGTCAGACCAGAGGTCCAACCTCCCCTCCTCCAGTATCCTGTTTCCATCTGTAGTCAAGAGAATGTGGCTAGGGAAGATGCTGCATTTTGTGTGTTGCTGTTATACATACTCAGTTTTTTAAGCTCCTGAAGCTATTTATGCATCAGCAGTGAATGGTTACTGATTTTTTTTACCCCTCTGCATACCACCTTTTTCAGATCAATTCAGTAAGTTCACTAGTACAGGTCATGCAGGGCTCTGTAGCAGTTTTTCTCCGCAATGAAAATGAACCATTTACTTCTACCCTCTGTTTCTTATCTTCTACCTCTTAACTCATGTCTGCTTAGTTTCCCTAAAATCATCAGCTAAGAGGCTTCGGGGAATCTGTGCACTAGATCATGTTACCACATGCCTGCTGGTGAGAAGCATGATGTGAATTTACTGAGGGTTCTGATTGTTGCCTTATAGAGCATATTTATCTAGATGCACACTAATTCTACTTTTCATATTAAGTTTTTACTTATTTGCCTGGTACAGATGTCAGGCTTAGTGGGCTGTCATCTCCTAGATTTCCCTAGAATCTTTTTAAAACATTATAGTTGTGTTTGCTACTGGCCCTTCTTTAGCACCAGAGCAATTTCAAGTGAGAGCTCACCCACCACTATTAGTAATTCACATGTTTGCTGGGTTCCTCTGGAGCATCATTTGATCCTGTTGAAACTGCAGCACCTTCCAGAAGTTTAAGGCAACTTCTCTGATGGATGCCTCAAAAGTGGGGTGGGGTGGGGAATTTCCCCACATCTTCTACACTGAACACAGAAGAGAAAAAAAATAATGCAATTGCATGGCCTGTTTTTCTCTGAACAGACTTCCTGTGCCTCATGAATTTGAAAAGGGATATGTTATTAGTTTTGATAGACTAAACACCATTATACTGGCGTGTGCTGTTGTGAGCTTCTTTTTGCCCTTCAAGTCTTTTTAGAATGGTGATTTTGTGCCTTCAAGATAGTGTTCTTAGTTTGTCTTCATACCACTTGGGAGGATTCAATCTGCATAGGTGTTCCTTTTAGTTTTGTTTTTAACAAGCATCTTCATTTTTAGTACAGCTGTGGTGGATATTTGGGTTGTTTGCTGCAAACATAGACCTAAATGTACAGTGTTTGCTTATACTGACACATTCGGTTTAGTGTTATAAGTGAATCAGTTTACATATAGTTTAAATTAATGATAAAGCATCACTAAGGTTTATACAAGAAAAAAAATCCAAACCCTCTGTATTTAGTTACTTAAAAGAAGCAAGAAAGTTGGTGTACTAAGACAGACAAACTGATTAATATTTTTAAGTTAAATTAGGTATTTTTTCCTGTTTACCAAGGTAAGTCTGTGTGCTGTCTCCAGGAGTACATAACTGTAACTATTTTATTGTTTAACAAAAGTGTTCATTATCTTGAACTCCAGCAGGATTTCAGTATGCCCAAAAATACTTGAGGGAAATTTCAGTCCGAGGCTTTGTTAGTGCTTGGGAACATCATCTTTCTCTCAGTGTTCAAATCTCTTCTGTGTTATTCTGCATAAACAGCATATTACTGAAAGATAATATGCTTCATTTAATTGCTGTATAGTTGCTGCTTATCTTACTGGCTTTTGCTCACCCTTAAGAGATGATATGAGAAGGCCTAGATGAGATGAAAGCATTGAAGTGGAAGTACTGTGGAAAGGCGAGAGAAGAGCAAACTGCTATTTAATATTCTTCTCAGAGTTCTAGGACCCAGCTGTTAATTGATATCACTTGCAGTCATTTCATTCATTAACAAGGCATAGGGAAAAAAGGATTTTCTGTCATATTTATACACATTTGACAAATTGAGTGTCAAACTCACTTTTAAATAAGAAATATACTTTCATGTTCCTTAACAAGAGGCTGCTTTTGGTTCTTAGAGAAGAGAAGGCTGCTGAGCTATTTGATTTTTTTAACCAAAACTGGTTTTAATATTACCATCTTTCAGAGGCTTGCTTACAATTAAAATATCCTGTAATAACACCCTATACAGAATCAGGTAAAACAACACAAACTCAATTTGCTCTTTTCAAAATCAAATATCATTTGAACTATTATGACAAAATAGAAGTTGTAAAACTGCATTCCAATATCTGGAATTGCATCTGGATATGGTAGGTACAGATCTCTGTATAAGGAAGAGGCACTTCCTTTGAAGTGGGTATTTCTTAGAATGTTTCATTTGATAAAGAAAGAAAAGAAAATATTCATATTATTTTACTCATAGTATGTGTATTAAAAACATACTGATTTTTTTAATAGTATAGATGCAGGAAAATGTAACTGCATTGTCTACAGTGCTAATATATTAATTTTAATAGATTTAACTTTGTATCAAGTCTTCATTTGATGGTGCGTAAGTCTTTGTTTCTATGAAACTTGTGTAGACACTGGTGTTTCTCAAATCTTTCACTGTAGAAATTTATTTCCATGTTGTCTTGTTCTTAGCAATAGCAAGCTTTCCAGGCCAGGATAGTGTGTTAGCAGGTTTTGTGAGTGTATCTTGCTTTTAGGAGCTCAGTTCTCACACAGGAAAAGATCAACAGCGCTTTCTATAGACGTGTTTTAATTTTACAATTAAGTAGAACTTAAAAGCTGCTGCTGTGAGAGGTAACCTTGTTCTTTTCCTCTTCCCTTGTCACCACTACAGGCTGCTAAAAGCAACTACCTTATACAACAGAAAACAATTCTCCCCCCCCCCCCCTTTTTTTTTGCAATAAATATTCACTCACTGCTAATCATCTCAGCCACCTGACCTGACTCACACTGTGACCACCTAACCACTAGTTTTAACAGAAGGGAAGTGGTAGGAGCAAACGCCCTGAGCTGGGGAAGAGTTAAGCAGGGTGATGTCCCCTGATAGCAGCTATTACTTAGGCAGCTATAAATACGATGTGAAACCTCATGCCTGATCACTCCAAAATGCAGTTTGCACCTATATAACTGTGCCTAAACGCAAATATTCTACCATTAAAATAAACAACATTTGAGGTTTAAGCAATCTATTCTCCTGTTTGCTGCTATTTATTCCTGTACTGTAAGGAAGAAATCATATCTATCTAAAAATAATTAAATTATATAGACCGTTGATATTCAGAGCAGTACAGCTTATGGCTGGCCCTAGTAAAGGGCAAGATAATCACGATGCTCTGCCCTAGGATATATAAGATTAATCTGTCCAGTTTTTGAAGGTAGGGGGCTGTATTTGTAAAGAAGACGAAGAGGAGGGCAGTATAGATAATACGGTAACTGTGATAATATTCCTTAAAACCCACAAATCAGCCATTTCAGTTGTGTAAATGATTTGTCAACTTGAAGTTATAACATAATGTATTACTGACTTCCTAGGAGGGAACTCGCAGCATTGCAAATTCTTATTATGTACCTAAGCACATGTCCACTGTCCTGTTATTCCTGACTGGAGCTGATAGCTGACTTCCTGATGCTGGTGGGGCTATGTCCTTCTGTTACAATGAAAGTACTCAGACAAGGTGCCTCCTGCTTAAGGCCCTCCTACACTCTAACCTTCATTGTGTCGTTGTGCTCTCTTGGATATTACCCAAAACTCAAAGGAGCTCACCCAGGCTCTCTGGACAACAGGGGGAAGGACCCAGGCATTTTAGAAGTTGCAGTTTCTCTGCCGCTCAACAGCCAGCAGTAGAACAAGACAGGGACATCCTGTTTACATACACTGAGTAGGAAAGCATGGGGCAAGGCTGCCACTCCTTGTCAGCACTGGGAACATGCTCTGCTTGGCTACAGAATACGCAGCTAATAGGAAGATGAGATTTATGTGATTCATGGGACAAGAAGCAATTGCTCTGCCAGAGGTAATGAGCAAGCACTGTTTCTAAACACAGGGCCCTTGCAGAGCAGAGAATTTGGGCTGCTGCCTATTACAGATATGAATCCTCTGGCACTCCCCAGTCTCCAATTGCTGCCAGTCTCAGGGTGCATTCCCATCAGCATCCTTTTTAATTCCTTCCTCGGAGCCAGGCATGGATGACAAGGATATGCACTTGCTGAGATTCTCTATTCCTCATCAAGAAACAGTGCCGGGGAGGTTTCAGAGAGGCCAGTGATCAGGTCTGAGAACAGTTGACCCTCAAGCTCATCAAGAGCAGCTCCTAGGGAAGCTTGTGGTATTGTGCAAGATATAAAAAGGTCTGGCCGCTGCCTGGTTTTGGGAGAGGCAGCAGCTCACTGCTCATGAACAGCCTGGTCAGGATGCCAGATGGGCGTAGAGAAGCTGTTGTGTGGCCCTGGTAGCTGCATGCACAGTGCAAACCATTAACACTTGATATAATGCAGCTGACTTGCCACAGGAGCTGGCACCGTTGCCTGAGTTATTGTGTGGTCCTGGCTGGTGCTGGTTGCTCTGCACCAGAGTTATGTTCAATATGAAAAGGGCTGGTTGCATACAGAGATGTTGCCAACCTCTTTGGAGGAATCATGTCCTTATCAGATAATGAAGTTCCTTCCCTGTCAAGGACTTTGCTGCACAGTTCATGAGGCACAACCACGACAATGGAACTCTTGGTACTAGTGGCAGAAGCACCTACCTGCTTTTTCATATTCAACTCCTCCTATCTATAGGAGATACAGTCAATCCATGGGAGTTAGAATACCAGGTTTCTTATATGTGCCTTGTAGGTGCCTTGCTTCAGTCTTGACTGGGTGTCTTCTAGCTGTGGGCATCCCACTTAGCCCATCTGGCAATTTCTGACATTGCACTCATACAGTAAAGAGTCCACCAATAGCTTTTATTGACACGTTGGTTACAGAACCAGGTGATACAAACGTGACTGATCCATGGACTTGGTGCACTACAGCCTTTTTGCTGAGCTTAGTAGGAGCTGTGAGGAAGAATTCAGAAGCTACCTTAGTGTGCTTTAAGTTGTATCACCTCAACTAAAAAAGTCTGTTGATAACGGTGCTCTATTTTCTAAGAACAAAATTTAAACTAAGTGCTACTGAAGAAAGAAGCTCATCACTGCTGCTTTATGCTAGGTGTCAGATAATCTGATTGAAATTATTCGAGTTCACTGGGCCAACACAGCATTTAAAGCAATTGTTTTGTCACATTTCTTTAATTCTTTTTTTTTTTTTTTTTCTTTCTCCTCTTTAGTGGGGTTACTCAAGCATGCACTTTGTGTAAGTAGATATGAAGAGAGGAGTGGATATTGTTTCAGGAAATGTTAGTTGATATGTTTAATTTCTCTTGAAGATCTTGCAGTTTATTTGCATGTTTAAGTAGTTTCTGTGGACTGCAGTAGGAGTTAGTGACACAGCTTGATTGTAGGGTTTATCCCTTACATGCAAGTAGAGGATAAAGCACGACAGCTCTACTAGCATAATGAATACCTACTATACTAGGAGTGTCCAAGCGTTTGAAAACATTACCCAGACCACCAAGACTGAGAAATTACACGTCCTCTCCTTCCAGGAGTCCTGTGGGTCCAGCTCAATATGTCCTTTTCCTGTCTTCCCAGTTTGGGTTACCACAGACCACACTAGGATCTGCAATAACTTGCTCTTGCTTTATACCCACATTTCTGTAACAGAGGCAAGACTCACCTTGCAGGCACTGAGAGGGAACAGCATGCAGAGAGGCAGCCTGTGGCTCTTGCCCATGTCCCTCCACACCCTGCACAGGATGGGGCCGTGGGCCTGCACACAGTGAGAGATTTCTGGAAGTTGCAGCAGAAGAGCTGGTGAAGCAGAAATGTGATGTAGGATGTTGCATGTCAAGACAAGAGGCCGAAACCTGTTTGAACCTGTAAGCAATCTGTTTTGCAGCACTGATCAGGCACATACACCTGACCCACAGCCAGTCTGGGAGGGTGAATCTTGATACAGGAGTGGATCAATTTTCCCCACTTCGTGATTGTGAATGGGATGACCATTAAGGTTATTCTTCTGTAAACGCAAGAGGGCACTCCCACCTTACTTCTAAAAGACTTGGAGTGCTTGTGAAAGGAAGTTCTTAATGCAACAACACGGAATTGCAGCTGCTCCTGTGCCCATGCTTTGATAATAAAACAATCACTATGCATGTATAAGTATTTATAGGCCATACTTAAGAAAGCGATCTTGGTTTGATACTTCCTCCAAAATAGTAGGTATGAAGAAAAAAAGTGAATTTTATGCTTGATCTGAATGAAGTAAAACCAAAACTCATATGTTCTTGTAACCAGAATTGTTCTGGAACTGGGGGACTAGAGGCTACTTTTTTATTTCAGGTATATTATCTCATCGAAACAGAGACTGCTTCCTATGTCTGCAATAGCAAATTCACTAAAAGCAACTACAGAAAGGGGGAATGAGATTTAAAGTTGTTACGCTGGGCAACACTTGCATGTTTTGAAGTAGAACATTGGTGCGCTGTTCACGTAAGTTTCCCTTATCCACTCACTCTTGCCTGCCTGGTGTATTATGCTGTCAGTATTTATCATGATCTGGTCACTTAGGCAAAAATAGATGTATTTTAAGCTTACCCAAGGGCCTCTCAGCTTTTGGAATCAAAGTGTCACTTAATCACTTGGAAAGATTTTAACAGCTTTTTATAGTGTCCAGCCCAGTATATTAAGATCTAGACTTGTAAAACAAAATTTTCTGTACATTCTATGATTTAAAATACAAATAAAATGCACAAGTAATTACTCTTTAAAGGGAAATATAAACATACAAACTCCAAACTCCACTGTGCTAATGATCTCAGCTTAAATGCTTACGTTTCTTTCACTTGAAGAGAGTTATTTGGTATGGTCTAAAGCTTTTCGATGGGGAAATGAATTTTAACTGCACTTTTAGCCTCTTCGCATTGTTTCTGCAAGGTGCTTTTCCATTCCATTTTTGTGTAAATAGGATGCACTTTTGATTTTCACTTATCAGTCCCCTCCCAGTAAAAGCTGTTCTAGTCCCTGTTTCCTGTATGAGACAGAAGATGTGAGGCAGTGGAATAAGGAGAGGGGTGGGAGGAGGGAGGCCTGACAGACTCCAGCGGGAGGTGGCAGAGTTACATATGTGAGTCTTGTCCAGGTGCACTTACTGATCCTCCCCTGCACTTATCACCCCTTCTTCTTACCCCCACATTTCTTTTATCATTATGAGCTTTGCCACCAATTTCTTAAAGCTTTTTGGCCAAGAGATCTGATGTCTTTCACAAGATTTTTGATTTGGGATGCTGAAAGCAAGGAACAGAAGAAGGATCAGCACCATCTAGAACAGCAAATTGCTTGACAGCACTCTGGGGGAAAATTTACAGGAGTAGATGTGCAAAGTACTGAAATGAGAACTATGGGGAGTGCTGGTGTTAAAGGCATGTGAACATGTGCTGGGGACTCTTGCATTGCATTTTGTCTTCATGAGACCACTTTTTTAATTTTATGGCCCAACGGATCCATAAACTTGTACCTGACTACTTCATAAAGCAGACGGTTAAGTATGGTTCAAAAAGACTAAAAGCAGCTAAAGTGTTTGTAAAAGTAACTTCTTAGAAAAATATTGAGCCTAACTGAATTTTCTGTTATCACCTGTCTCTCCAAAGATATCTGGTTTAACAATGCACTGTTTGCCTGAAACACCTGGAGTAGTGGCAAGGTCTTTTTTTTGTCAAGTTGCTAATTTAATTTCCAGGCATGATCTCCTCAGAAACAGCAAAGGATTTATAAGAATGGGTATTTCTGAAATGGTGGTAATAAAAATTGGCTTTTAGCTCTGTTAACGAACCATATTGAACAGGCTGGCTGCTCTGTAGAAGTCCACCTCTGCCAGCACCAGGGAACTGTTCCCCCACTAAAGGTCAATAGTGATTATTAAAACACAATAATCAATTTTAAATGCTAGCGACCATTCCACGGGAGGTTTTTTGTTTGTTTGGTTGGTTGGTTTTCTCGCTATAAATGCTCGTTCTTATGTTTGGCAAAGTTTAGACAGAAGGAGGAACTTGTGAAAAATAGTGTAATTTGAAAATATATTGTATGCTGGTTATGAATCTTCCTGTCTATAAGAAATTATTGCAATTGATTATTTCAGTTATTATCTCTTATGGTGCAGAGTGGCAGACTGATGGCTGCACTGCGTATTGAAATGCTGATTAGCACTTGCATTTTCTTCAGGAAGGACAACTGCAGTTTCTTTCCTTTGAATGGAATGTCCAGGAAAACTTGCAAGAACTTAATAGGAGCTCATAAGCCTCTGTGAGGCTTGGTCAAAATGGTGAGTTAACAGGTACCTAGAAAAGATCAGCCATCCTGGACAATCACATAAGCATGTCAAGGTCCTTCTGAATGGCACCCCTTCCCTCCAGGGAACCACATAACTTAGTGTCATCAGCAGACTTGCTGAGGGTGCACTCAATCCCACTGTCCATGTCGCCGACAAAGATGTTGAACAGGATCAGTCCCAACACCGACCCCTGAGGGACACCACTCATTACTGGTGTCCAATTGGACACCTGAGCCATTTGCGTGCGGCCATCCAGCCAGTTCTTTATCCACTGAGTGGTCCATCTATCAAATTGGTGTCTCTCCAATTTAGAGACAAGGATGTCGTGTGGGACAGTGCCGAATGCTTTGCACAAGTCCAGGTAGATGTTGTCAGCTGCTCTACACTTGTCCATCAGTTCTGTAGCCCCATCATAGAAGGCCACCAAATTGGCCAGGCATAATTTGCCATTAGGCATTAAGTTTTGAGTGTGTTTAAACAGTACAGGAAACGATTGCCACTGAGAAATCTTGTGAAATGCTGAAGACCAAAACTGTTTAAGTCATATTTGCCAGAAAAACAACGAAAATATTTTGTTTATGGCATTGGTGGATGGTGGCTTATAAAGGTCCTGAAGCTAGATCCTGAGAGGGATGAGTTGGCAAGTCCTGAATCTTGTCCACACTCCATGAGTCCATGAAATCTTGTCCATCCACTTGACTGCCTGTACAGACATTCAAAGAGTGACTCAAGGAGGAAAATCAGCAAGAAGAATTAAATAGAAGATTGTGAAGCAATTGCTGTAGACAAATCCTGCAAAAGGAGGTGATCCTGCCCCTCTACTCTGCTCTTGTGAGACCTCACTTGGAGTACCATGTACAGTTCTGGTGTCCTCAACATAAAAAGGACATGGAGCTGCTGGAGCAAGTCCAGAGGAGGGCCACGAGGATGATAAGAGGACTGGAGCACCTCCTGTATGAAGACAGGCTGAGAAAGTTGGGGCTGTTCAGCCTGGAGAATAGAAGACTGCATGGAGACCTCATAGCAGCCTTCCAGTATCTGAAGGGGGCCTACAAGGGTGCTGGGGAGGGACTCTTCGTTAGGGACTGTAGTGGTAGGACAAGGGATAATGGGTTCAAACTTAAACGGGGGAAGTTTAGATTAGATCTAAGGAAGAAGTTCTTCACAGTGAGGGTGGTGAGGCACTGGAATAGGTTGCCCAAGGAAGCTGTGAATTCTCCAACCCTCGCGGTGTTCAAGGCCACGTTGGACAGAGCCTTGGGTGACATAGTTTAGTGTGTGGTGTCCCTGCTCACGGCAGGGGAATTGGAACTAGATGATCTTAAGGTCCTTTCCAACCCTAACTATTCTATGATTCTAGGATTCTATGAACAATAATTCTCATTAATGGAATGAAAACTTGATTCACGTTATTTGTGTAATATAAAAATGGGACAAAAATAGAAGACATTAAAAGTGTTCCAGTTTACAGTATATTAACTCCAGCACCTACTGATCTCAGAAGCCCTTCAACTGACTTTTCTGGACCTTTTATCAAAAGTTATGTTACTGAGAAATATCAGAATGGAGTCAACAGAATAATTTGGGTGAGCATGTATAGTCTGAGATACAAGAGACAGTGTTTTAGCCATCTGCTGCAAGTGATTACCAGCAAAGGAAAAGTGCCTGAAAAGCTCCTGAAATTCTAAATGAAGTATACCCCAAATGCTGCTGAGCAGAAATTTCTTTTGAAAAGTAGGACTATGCAATGGGATGGTCTTTAAGTTTCTTGGCCATTTATTCTGTCCAGATCCTCACCCTTTAAGGATTTCAGTGCTTTTAAAATCTGTCTTCAACAAGAAAACTAGTAGATCTGGACATCAACGGGTAAAAAGGGACTTTAAATATAGCTGTTAGTTAAAAATTTGTATCTCAATACAGTGATTAGCATAATATAGTGTATAGTTTATGCTATATTATATACAGTGTATTATATATGTCATATATTTATATACTGCATAATATATAGCTTTTTATATGTGTGTGTATACATAGGTATATATATATACACACCATATGTATGTACGCTACATAAGTTTGTGCTATATATCATATATCCAGCTCATTTTAGATTACTGCTTCACAAAGACCTTCTGTTGGTTGCTGGCATTCACCCTGAACTGGCAGCTCCTCCCTGTCTTTCCTTGCTGCCGCACTCTGTGCCAGGGCTATGGGGAAGGCAGTACAGGATGAAACTGTCACCTGAGATCTCTCCATAGATGTTAGAGTTTGCTGATGGGGATTACAGACAATTTCAGCTCGCCATGCACCCAGAGCAACACAAAGAATATGGAGAAGTTAAATTGCCGTTATTACTCATTGTAACATTTGCTTTTCATACTCAGAAGATAAGGGAGAGGTGCTTGATTAAGTAAGATTCTCTTGCCAGTCTGAGGTTATTCAGAGAAACTTTGAGTTTTAGCAGTTACTCCAGAATAAGCAGTACAGCAGAGGCCTGCCCCACTATGATATTTTTGTTTAATTTCATTGTTAAAATATTTTGTTGTTCTTAATGGGGCATTCAGCATTTAAAGTGCATGTAACAGGCTTTCTGTCATCTTCTGTTACCATCAGAAATAGTGAAGATTAAAATTTTGGATGTAAATAATTATGGCTACAATCTTTACTCAGTTGTTTCTCAGCCAAAATGCCTATTAACTTCAGTGGATCCATAACACAGATAATATAATTTTTAATGCCAGAGGGATTTTAGTACATTGTGTTTGTCCCCTCTTATGCTTCAAATGCCAGACATTTTAACTGCAACACTTACCAAGCTCAATGAGCAATTAACATACATTAAAATGCATTACAGTTTATAGCTTTTTTTATAGATATCAGTATTGCAATCTTAAAATATACTTTGAAAGGTTAGGCATTTCTGCTTGACAGAAAAGTAAAACATTTGCAAAAAAATATTCTTCTGTTAACTCAATTAATTCACTTCAGTTTTTTTTTCACCCGGCCTGCAAATTGCCTATGGTAAGGCTCTTAATCTGTCTTTATTGACTTATCTGCAGTAAGTCCTTTCTCAGCCCAAAGTTACCACAGAGCCAGCAGCACCTGGCAGGTCTTCTCTGGCAGTCTGCTACACATGCAGAGAAATAGGCCAGTCCCCAGAATGTGCCTTGAGGTCCCAGGTGGCAGAAAGTATTTGCAAAGGGGAGATCTCCTCTATGGGCAGGAGAATGCACTGGTTAAGGCAGCCAAATGCTGGGGCTTTTTCATGTAGTATAGTCTTCCCTAGACTTGCCATTAGCTGTGTAAATGTGTCAGTGTCGTTCTGTAGTGGCTATTAACCTGAAGTGAAAGCATGTAGATGGGGTGAGAAGGTAAGCCTTATTCTTTTAAGCCTTACTGTCTTCCTCTGGGATTCTGTTAGTTTGTCATTCAATACTGTTATACGGTCTTCCATGTCCTTGTCTCAATCCAAGGAGTTTTCTACTTCAGAAAGTCTCTAGTCCAAGCCTTTTCCATGTGGTCTGAAAAGGGGGCAAGGATGTTTATGCCTCTTCTATGTAGCAGTTATGCCACAGAAAAGAGTGTAAGATTTCACTCTCTAGAGAAATATACTTTTTTCAACACTATCCCCCTAATATCTGGGTGCAGAGAGAAACTCAAGTCTGTTTGCTGAGTCATCAGTGACCCAAACATACCAATGTTAGCCCTGGTTGCCAAAGCAGCAGCACTTCAGAAACAAAAATATGAAAGTGCTTGAATTGCTAAGTCACATGTTGCTGCAATGACTATAAAACTGTGCCTTGTCTCACAGTCCCTTTGTGAAGCTACAGCTTAAGAGTGAAGCTACCACTAAATTTGGTTTCAACATTAAGCACGTACCATTTTGAGGCCACTATACCATTATCCTATAGAGATATCAAATTGTTAAGTGGGTTATTTAAAAGTTTATATTGACTTCCAGTGTGAATGGGTGTGATCCACATGACTTCTGCATCCTCATGTACTGCTTTGGAGGTAAGGAAATCAAGAAACCCAACAGATAGACCATGCATTTTGGGCTATTATGTTAGGCTACTGAGACAATAATAGCAGCTCTGAGTTATTAATTAACATGCCTAGACATGACATAATTATAAAACTGAGTGGATAATTTCTTCTTTGGCAAAGCAACAGTAACCAGGGCACTATGGGAAGGAAAGACATGAGTCATCTGAGGGCAGAAACAGTCACAAGTTTGCATACATTTTGCCATTTTAGCCAAACATTTTTAATGTCTTTTCGTATACCTGAGTCAAAACAGGAAACCTGTGGTTTCAAATCCCAAATGTCAAAGAACTGAAGTTGTGGGGTGTTGTTCAAACTCCCCCTCCACCTCCTCCCTACTTTCTTAGATTCGTGCAAAGCACTGAGGGTTCCCATAAGGAGTTCAAATGCTCAGAGATGCTGTGTTTGTGCTCAGCAAATGTGTAGCAACAAGGATGAACCCACTTTGTGATCCTGCAGGAGATGATTCCCTTCCTGGGCCCTTACTAGGAGGCCAGAAAACTGTCCTCATATCTGGTTGTAAATTCAAATGTAATTCAAAGAATCAAACAGTGTTTTTTAAAGGTAGACTGGCAGGGAAAAAATCCTGCATATACAGACAAAAGGATTTTTGTTCTCCCTTCTGTTCACTTGTCATAAATCCTAGTGAAACTGTGCTGATTAATACTGAATGAGAGTTAACACTGAATGAGAGTCTGGCCCTCTTCTTTCATGCTGCTTCTCAGGAACAGAGTCCGTGTGGAGGCGCACTGGCTTGCCCTACAAGCCTCTCCATGGCTACAAATGGGTGGTGATCCTATTGTGATCATTCTGTAAATGGTGGGACTAGCTGGGTAAGATATCAGCAGGCATGGGGCAAGTGAGTTCTCCCAGAAAAGAATTTAAATGCTGGTGACTTGATCTGCTCGCTAGAGAAGGACATTTGGGGGATTTTATAATTTTTTTTTAAACAGAGGAAGGGGAACAAAACAGGATTCAGGACATATAGATCTAGGAATGAGAGCTGCAAGGAAAAGGATTGCTGTTCTGGGGTAGCAGACCATACACTTTGTACTGACTTGACTTTACAAGGCAGTGGGTCTGCAGTTTGTCAGGCTTGCTTTGTCTGAGCTTTTCTCGTCATGCCTGTAGCTTTGTTTTACTTGGTCTAGCTGTGACAGCAATTTCTCTAATTGACTAGGTGTCCGTGGTTAGTTTGTTTTGCTTTTGTTTATCTTTGTGTGGTACAACCGTAGTTCTGTATAGATATTGTAGCAGGTGGTTATTGTACATGTAGAATGAGATATTTATGGCTCTAACATCCTGATGTAGTGTAGAGAAATAAAGCCCTGGCATGAGAGCAGGGGCCTTGAGAAGTGGAAAAACTGCACGCAGCACAGAGGAATGTGGGCATGGGATGATAAGAGATAGAGCACTGACCTGGCAATGGAGACCCCACAGTTACAAACAGTTCTCAGTTGGTCAGATAAAGAAGTGCAGACCTGGACAAAACCAGTTGCAGGGGTAACAAAGAAAAATAAATAAATAAATAGAAAGGTATGCTGTGAAAGGAATGTCTGAGGTCCAGGGAGCCTCTCGCTGTACTCTGGGCATCATCAGTGCATTGCTGCCCTAGAAATGAGAGGACAATTGCACAGCTCACCTCCTTGGACCTCCAGTCAGACATAAGGAGTAAACCTCTGTGAGGGGGCAACATGGTTTTACCTGGGGCTGATAGGTGGTGCAGGCTTAGAGGATAAATCTCAACATCTCAAGGTCATTTCACACTTTACTTTTTTATAAAAAGATAAGGACCTACTACTAGTAGCATCATTAGGATAATAGCATGTATCATAGTATTTACACTTGTGCCACTGGGAGAATGCAGTTGAGAAGAGCTGAAGTTGAGATGACTACACTCAGTAATTGCTGTGGTTTAATCCCAGCTGGTAACTCAGAACCACGCGGCCGCCCACTCACTCCTCCCCTTCTTCCTCCCCCCGCTCCCGGAGGGATGAGGAGGAGAATCGGAGGAATGTAACTCCCACGGGTTGAGATAACAGCACTCCAGTAACTAAGGTACAATACAAACCACTA
>NW_009932148.1:17362-46337 GCF_000696875.1 Nestor notabilis
CCCCCACCCGCCCCCCGATCCCCAGCCCGACCCGAGCAGCGATCTGGGCCTTCCGGGTAACTCCCCCCAGTTTATATACTGGGCATGACGTGCTGTGGTATGGAATACCCCTTTGGCCAGTTTGGGTCAGGTGTCCTGTCTCTGCTTCCTCCCGGCTTCTTGTGCTCCTCCTCCCTGGCAGAGCACGAGACTGAGAAAGTCCTTGGTCGGAGTAAACATTACTGAGCAACAACTAAAAACATCGGTGAAAGCAAGGAACAGAAGAAGGATCAGCACCATCTAGAACAGCAAATTGCTTGACAGCACTCTGGGGGAAAATTTACAGGAGTAGAAGTGTAAAGTACTAAAATGAGAACTATGGGGAGTGCTGGTGTTAAAGGCATGTGAGCATGTGCTGGGGACTCTTGCATTGCATTTTATCTTCATGAGACCACTTTTTTAATTTTATGGCCCAACGGATCCATAAACTTGTACCTGACTACTTCATAAAGCAGACGGTTAAGTATGGTTCAAAAAGACTAAAAGCAGCTAAAGTGTTTGTAAAAGTAACTTCTTAGAAAAATATTGAGCCTAACTGAATTTTCTGTTATCACTTGTCTCTCCAAAAAATCTGGTTTAACAATGCACTGTTTGCCTGAAACACCTGGAGTAGTGGCAAATTCTTTTATCAGCGTTGTTCCCAGGCTGAAAGTCAAAACCATAGCACTGCAACAGCTACTAAGAAGGAGAAAAAATGACTGCTATAGCTGAACCCAGGACAGATATGTACAACAACTCTCAGGCCTGGATTTCTCATGTGCTTGCATTTCATGTTGCTCTAATTGTGTCTCCTCACTGTAGTAGTATTATCCTTACATGAATGTTAGGAAAAGTCTGGCATGTTGTTAATTTGGGTAGATTGTTTTCTTTTCACAGGTATATTATTGTTGTGCCTGGTTACTGCAGTGATCCGTATTTGTCTCAAGCAACCAGCCAGACTTCACTTTGGTGCTCGGTTTAGAGCAAGGCAGGACCTATGATGTTATAATTCAGAATTCCTCCTTGTGGGGAGATCCAGAGGATGAGAAGCAGCTGTAGATGGGAGACTCCATGGCTCAGGAATTGAAATCCATACCCATAGTCCCTGAATGAGAGCAATGCAGCTCTTCAGTGCTTAGAGCTGTTGTTTTCCTCAGTGTACATTAGTCCTGCGGTTTTGTGATGGACTAAAGGTAGCCTAATAGCAGGATGCTATTCTCTCTGTTATCTCAGTGCATGTTACCATCACCTCTTCTGTGTTCGCTCCCAGTTTCCTCCCACAGTGTCACCGTTTTCTCACTTTATGAAGTTAATGACACTCTTGGTTACTTAGCTGAGAGAATTTAAAGGATGCCAAATATCGGTACATTAAATGATCTCTGAGAATCTGGTGAGAGTGTGGAGGATGGCAGTGAGTTGCTGTGCTACAACTGCTTCCACTCCAGCACACTGAAAGAACCAGCAGCATTTCACGCAGTATTTTGTGAAAGATTCTGAAGGGTGTTCATATTGCAGAATGGAAGGCACCAGTGAATGTGTTCCTAAAAGGAGAAGGTTGGATAGCATTTCTCAAATAAAGCTCAACTCCATTTTTGCAATATGATGTTCTTGCTCAAATTAACCTGTGTGGAAACTTGAGATAACTTTACAACAAGTCATAGGTAAGCCTAAATTGGTCACATTCCTACTATGCATTTTCTACAGTAGCTCACATTGATTTTATATTATGGTTCTGGTTTAATGCATTGTAAAATGTATGCCTTAACTCATTTTTCTCATCACCATAATAATGCAGTGTGCCTATCTGTAATTTGTAGAGGCAGCAGAGAGATACTATATACAGTTCTAGAAATGCACCCATCAAATTTTTATGCAGTTCTCATGTATTGTAAGAATGCTGATAATATGTCTTCTGCACCACATTTATGGGATTACATTCTTTGCTATATTTCTCTTTCTGTATTGTTCATATTCTCTCAAGCATTTATAAATACTAAATGGTTATAGTTATGGAGGGTATCACATGCCCTGTGTTACTGTGGGTCTCAGGACTGAAGTAATTACAAAAGAAAATTTATTTCAGAATATACTGTGGGCTCTAGAATTTTATTTAGAATTATTGTTTTAAGTTTCAAGATAACATATTCCTCTCCTCACATAGATGGACTGATGTGTGTGTGGGTGCAATTTAGAACCAGTCTTTGTTCCCAAATAAAGGGGAAGATGATCAGGATGAAAAATACTTAAGCATCCTGGATATACATAAGTCCATGGGCCCTGATGGGATGTACCTCTGAATACTGAGGGAATGGTCTGATATGTGCATGCAGAAATAATTGGTGTAATTAGTTCTATAACTTCAGTTTTTAATGGTCAACACAGAAAATACTCATAAAACTTAAATTGGCGTAATTCCAGTTGATTTTCTTTGCCTGTACAAATGACAGCCAATCCATTTATTATGTTTTTCCTGGAATGCCAGGGCTGTCAGCTCATTATGTTAAGGTATATTGAAAAAGGAAATTTACAGCAATTTGGGAAATAATTAATAGTGCATCAGATTTCCTTGCTTTGGAGACAACAACGTCCATCAAGGGGTAGGACAGGTGCCTGGGGAAGGTATCAAGGTTCGCCAGTTAATTCCTTATGTTGCTGTATCGGATCAGACACCTTAGGGCTTCCAGCTTCCTCTTTTCATCCTGGTCATTCGCAATCTGCAGTAATGTTGCTGCTGTTATTTTGGCAAAATAGCCATGGGTTGCACATCTTGATAGCTGTAGTGCCTAGAATTGTTTTCTTTCTCTCTTTTTTGTCCTTCAGAGTACTGCATTAACGGATTAACAGGTTTCCTAACCTCATATAAGAAAATATGACCAATGCATTGTTTTATGTTATGTGACATTATACCTCTCTGCGGTTTCCCAAGAATGGAGCCAAATTAATATCTGATATAAATTCACAGCAATAAGCTTTCAGTTTCCCCCTACGTGCCTAACCATTAAAATTCTTTCTTTCTTCTACCTCCATTCACCCAAATTCTTGCTCCTGCACACTATATTTTCACTCAGTGTTACAGAAGGCTAAAACGCTTGATTTACTAGTTATCTTTTTTAATGAAAGCAGATGGCCTTTGTCACAAACAGGTAACACACATTTTACCCCCTAGGATATATAATGCTGTTTGTTTCTTTTTGACATGGGTAGGCAGGCTCAGTAAGGGTGAAAAAGTCTGTGTAAAGAGTGTAGCCATTATTTCAAATTTAAAGACAACTTTTTATAAACTGGAAAAATTAAAGAAATCTGGTCAAATTCCTGTTGCAAGAGCAAAGGGCTGCAACAGCTAATGAGGGTTTTTTTTTTCCTAGGGCATTCTTTTTGCAAAAGTTGGCTATCAGTGAAGCATGGTAAGAGGACACATTAAAGTGCTATCTCAGAATTGAATAGTTGTGAAAACACAGGAAGAGTCAACTCTGATCAGTAGCAATCTCTTTCTAATCAAAACCTCATCCTGCTCTTCTTAAAGCTAATTACAAGTGTAGAGTGCAGCTCCCTGTCTGAAAAACAGAACTCCACCTTTGATCAATGAAGATTTGCCTCATCATCCTGAAACTGCAACATAATTTTATTTTGTAAAACATGATTTTTATGCCCTTGAAGCAAATTGGAACAAAGGGTGATCAGACAGTAAGACTTCTTTTCTGGTTTATCGAAAGAACAGCATGGCACTGCTGCGGTATTACTGCTGCGTTTAAAAAAGTGTTAAAATTTGCTCCCAGCTCTTCATTCTGTTGCATCTGTGTTGTCTCCTCTAGAGGGCAATTTAACTCAAGCTATACACTTAGGAGTGGTTTAGGCTGGTAAGTACCGTTGGTAACACAGGTTGAAGAATTTATTTCCTTTTAAAAGCCCTGAACAAGCTAAAATAGGTCTGTGTGGCTGCCTGTCCATAAATGTATTGTTAGGGGCTATTTAGACCCTGGGACCACAGAGACTGCTCCCAGGGTCACATTGGCCTTTTCCAATCCTGTAGAAGGTCAAGCAGAGCTTTATGAATGTCCTTGTTTTCCAGAAGAGAGTCCCTTCATCACAGGCTTGGGGACATTATCTGCCTTTTTTCCTGTATTGCTTTTTTCCCCTTCTACCTGAAAGACAAAAGAAATGCATTTCCATGAACAAATCACTGATCTTTCCACTGCCCCTGCTTGATTACCTGCATGAAAGTCTCAAAGGCAAGGCTTGAGCTCACTGCTTGACTCAGGATGCTCAGGGACATTTCTCCTTGCCTAGGCTGTCACCTGCCTGCCCTTGGGAAGCTATGTCATCTCTGTGCCTCTGTTTCCATGAGCAAAAAGAGAACCACAAACAGCTACAGGTGATTAAAATGACGTTCCCCAAGCTTCCCCAGGATCCCTGGAAGAGGAGTTCTTTAGAGACTGTTGTCATGGGCCCTACAACAGCAGGAGATGCCAGTCCTCTTAATATCAGGCAAATTAATGGCCCTGCTGTCAGAAACAATTTGCAGGAGAAGCATTAATAACCTTGTAGTGCCACTGTGTTAACTGGGTTCAGCCTTATTCATTTTTTTCCTCAACTTTTTAACCACAAATGGTTTGTATTTCATACGTCTTCAACCATAAATGCCTGGATGTTTGAAGGGGTAATAAATTTTTCTAATCAGATGAAAGATGTAAAAATAATGTAAAAAGGGAAATCATAACAATATACTTAACCAGAACTCAGATTTTGCAGAACTGAGGAGTCTTGCTCAGTCTGATTTTAAAAGGAAAATTAAAATGTTCACTAGCGGATACTCTGAATAGTGGTGCAATTAATATTTTGGAAACTCAGGCACACTGTGTTTGAGAAGGCAGCTGAATTCACCATCCTTCCCTGTGAAATCCCATGCAGGAGTTTTCAAAGCTCGTGTTAAATACCTGTCTGTTCTGTAACTCCAATCACGAAGCAATGTGGGAAAACCAAGGTGGCAGAGTCCCTGTAGAAGTAATTGGTAGCCAGCAAGTAAAGACCAAAGTAGTCTGAAGTGCATTTTGACTCAGGCAGTAGAAGCTACAAAGAGATGCAGCCCCTAATATTGACAAACAGATTTGGCAGTGTGGGAGATATCTTGAAACAAACTGGCTGTTGTAATTAAACAACATCCAAGATTCTCTAGAGCAATTAAATCCCTGGTTAATGCATTTGAACCATGTCTTTCATTTTTATTTAAAATAATACATCATTTACACTAATGAAAGAAGAAGAAAAGGAGTAGGGCTAAGTATTACCTGTAATACTGTACAAAGTGGAACTTTTCTGAGCTGAAACAGCTTAAGAACAGTTAGTGTAGGTTACTCAGATGCAGTCTTTTAAAAGAGGACCAGTAGAGAAAACTGAAGGCTACATCCTAATTTATAATAGCACATATTCATTATCTCTTGTGCTACTGAAGTCTTTGGTCCTCTTCATAGATCAGGCCTGCCTAAATGATGGGAAACCATCTTCCCCTGTGCATTAGCATTTGCACCACCATCAAGGCAAAGGAGACCAGTGTCTCATCCTGCAGGAAGAATGAATTCTTCGTGAGGATGGTGCTTATCTACTGCCTAAAAGCAGATGGAGAACCAGACTCAAAAGCATTGCTCATTAAGCCTTTTCTTTGAGCCTTTCACATAAGAAGGGGAGAAAGAGCTGCTGGTGTATCCTTGGAGATACCAAAAGCTGTTGGGACACCATCCTGGGCAGCTGGCTTCAGGTGGCCGTACTAGAGTATCAGGTTGGACAAGACGACCTCCAGAGGTCCCTTCCAATGTCAGCAGTTCTGTGAGTCTGTGGTTCTGTCTGGTCACCAAAGGTTCTCCTGGAGTGACACAGGTGTGAGGTAGAGCCTCTTGCTCGATCCTTGTGTTTGTCACCAAGGGACCAATAAACTGGATGTACATGCATATGTGGAGAAGAACATCATGGTGATATTAGAATTTCCTTGTTGTTGACTGTGCCATCAGTATGTGTATTCTATCACATCTGGTTCCATTTGTGAGAAATAGCACTACTATTTGCCCCCAGATCCTACCCTTCTCCTTACTTTCTCCTTCATAGGGTGTGAAGGTCATGAGTCTGAAAGAAGTTAGGAGAGTATCTTGAACTCTTCGCTGTTAGTTTCCTGGAGGTGGGTACTGTTGCTAGCCCCACAGCACAGCACACAGTAGAGATGTGCTTCATGGTGAAATAGATCTCTGGAATTGAAAGTTTCCAACAAAAAGAAAAGAATAAAGGCAACATAACAAGGCTTTGAGTAGTGACTCGCTGACGTTTTAAAAGGTGTGTTAAAGAGGTTAGTGCTCACAGGAAGGTGGGCAGTCTGAACAATCTTGGCATTTGGAAGCAAGGCAGAAAAATGTCAAAACTGCAGATTATACAGCTGAAGGGGATGGATAATCAATCAAAGAGATGATTGTAATTAATCTAGTAGCACCATTAATTATAGAAATCACACATTTGTTCCAAATGTTACTCATTAATTAGCCTGAATACCCTTACCTTTTAATATTTGGAGGTAGACCAAACATTCCCAGCAGTGCAGGCAATATTGAACTTTGCTGCCCCAGTAGATGGGGCTGAACTGCCACAGCCCCAAATGGGAAGGGGCTGGGGCTGAGGAGAATGGGGGGGCCATGTCTGAAAAGCTGGGCTTGGTAAACCTGAGTGACCAGAAACATTGGGAAGGTGATCACTACCTTCAGAAGAAGCCTGCTCTCCGCCTGCCTCGAGTTGCCACCACCATACACACCCTCAAGCCTGGCAGCAGTAGCACAACTAAGCTTGTTACTGACATGGGCTAAAAGGGGAAGCAGACCTGCTTCTTCTGTTGTCTGAGAAGCAACTGCAACAGACTTCTACCTATTTTGCTTGTGCCTGGAATGCATCCCAGTAATAGCAGTGCTAATTATTTTTCTGAGTATCTCAATAATTGATCAAAAGGCCTGTTGGTAACAGCTGTAAAATGCAGATGAGGAAAATGAGAGGAAAGGCAAAGTGTGTTGCTTAAAACAGAGAAACTTAATGTCAGAGTCTAAGAAGTTCCTGGTGTTAGTATGTTAAGCTTGGTTCACTGGCAGGTTGATGCTCAGCATGACTGATGAATTGACTACATGGATTTGCACAGCCTAAATGCACATCTGGTATGTGATAATTAAATGCTAGATTCAAATGGAAAGTTTTATTTAGATATTAGATCAAAAATTAACTTTTCACAGACTAATTTTTTTCAGTTGAGGAATTGTCTTTGAAGCCATTATGTAGCCTGTGCAGAAAATAATCTTTCAGAAAGGCTTCCCTGTTGGTATGTACTGGGGAGTGATGTTTTTCAGAGATTTATGCAATTACTATTGCAGTCATATTCCTAGGACTCTTAGGACTTGAATCCATCTGTAACTACTGCATGGCCTGTAACTACAGCGTGAGTTTCTGAGAGGTGGCTCCAAGAAGAACAGACTGGAGCTTGTCAGGCAGAAGATATGGTGGAGGTGAAGAAACAACATAGTGTCTTGAGCAAATCTTTAGTTTTTGGCCTGTGTCAAAGGTCTCCAGTGCAACCTAGCCAAACAGCTACCCTACTATGCAGAGATCTGTCCTTTCCAGAGCTGTTAGGGCTCATTCTGGTCACTCTGATTCTTCTAGCTGCTATCTGGGGGACCAAGTCAAGATTAATTAATCAATTTAATTTGAGGGACTTCCATTTAGTGTACAGTTCAGACACAGACATGGTTATTGGGGCTTTTTTATGTTTTTAAAACTCTGCTTTTATTTATATTGTAATAACATGAGGGTGATGTTCAAAATACTTGGACCCTTATAGCCCCCACTGATCATGCAGTCAGTAATTGTCAGAGGTAAAAGAAGGTTTTACATCACTGAAATAAGAACTAACCAAACTGACTGGGGAAGTAGCACTTTGGAACATTGCTGGCTTCAAAAACCCAGGCACAGCAGCATGAATTATAGAGGTAGTTTGTGACTTGGAGCTCTTTGTCTTTTAATTAAATGCCTCATACAAGGAATAACCAGTTTACAGGAACTGTCATATTAAAATCAAACTATCAATCTGCATAATTTGCTATATTAGATTGGATGGCTGATCCAGCTTTGATCAGATTGGTGAATACTTGATGCTGCAGGAGACAAGCCTTCTGTAATGCTGATTGGAAATGGTTATTTTTTTTTTGAAATTATGGGGTTTTTTTTCTTTTGTCTTCACAACCAACTGGTTGTTGAAAGGGGAAGCTAGATTTTCTCCTTGCATTTGAATTCCTGTACCCACACCTCTCAAGGACAGTAGGAATCTGTCTATTGATGTCAGAGGTTAGCCAGTTCTTAACTGAAATCGTTAGTAGTTCACGTACAGAGCTCAGACTTGGCAATGCTTATGTGCATGATTAACTTTTTTCATGAGTGGTTCTATGTGTAAGTATTTGGAGGCTCCTAAGTACTGTAATTCTGTAAAAATCCAGACGGGATGAATTGCTGCAGAAATGGTTGACATAATATACAGCTCTGCACATCTTCAGATCCAATTGAATCCAGTTGAATCCAATCTCTACATTTTCATGGAGAACCACACCATGTAAATTCAATTCAATAACACAAGTAAGCATGGTAATGTACTGAGTTCAATTTGAAATTGAATCTATTAATGACTGCTTAATAATGTACTAAATGGTGCAATGCAACTCTTTGAATGTATCAAAAAAGTGTGGGAAAGCAGCAACACGGGCAAGATAATTTTCAGTTGGGTTTCTAAAAGCACAATCTTAGTAGTCTTTTTGATATATAGAACAAATTATTTCAAAAACGGAGACCCTCACTGTATTTGTCAGAAATTGTAGTGTTATTTCATATCTATGACTACAAGTATGAATGTATTAAACCAAACTTCCCTGCCTATCAGATAGTCTCAGCTACAGAGTGAGAACTGGGATATAAACCATTTGAAAGTTAATGTGATCCTTTCACTGTCAGATTTCAGTTTACTGTCTGAGCAAGAAATCATGGAGTGAGAGCAGGGAAGGCTCAGTGCTCTACATAGTGCTGAATCTCTGTAGAGCTGTATGCTGCGAAGTAAGATAATTCTTGCATGTGAAATCTTCAATCAGTTTTGTTCATACTCAGAATGCTTATGAACACAGTACTCGAAGGCAAAGTACTGTTGACATTGATTCATCTTCTGTATTTATGTTTTTGGTTTTCTTTTAAGTGATACATTTATCAATAACTAAATGATAAGGTCTTAAACTTCCTCAGGGCAATTTGCTACTTTGGTTCAGTAGTTTTTCTCACAGTGTCAATGATATATAGATACAAAGGATGCGGAATAAAAAGTCATCTGGAAATGTAGGGATATTGTGACTTTTTCTTACTGCTATTTGTATTTCAGGAGCTGACAGAGATTGCAATTGCACAAATCTACTTTTGTTTACAGGCACTGCTCACGTCTCTGTTTTCTCAAGAGGAATCAAAGCCTCCACCCCTCCAAGCTAATAAGTGGAGCAGGCAAGAGGAAAGAAAAAGGAATGTTGGAGAGATGGCACTGAAGTTTTGTCTAGACTGCTAGGCTCAGGAATGCTTCTGAGATGGTAACATCCTCCATCTTATCATCTGAAACTTTGACAGGTAATGCAAATCACAGGTCATCTGCAATATTCTGCTTCTTCCCACCAAATATCATGGTGGGTGTGTAAGCAAGTCATCTATCCCCATGAGAGCCCCTGGCATGCAGTGGATGTGCTGTTTTAGCACATCAGAGACAGCAGAACCTGTCTTTGGGGGTGTTTGCAATCAGATCTCATCACCCTGTTTCTTGTACAAGATGCTCCATGGCTCAAGGGATAGGTGGGCACTCTGCTGCACCCCTGTTAAGGGGAAGCAACATCATCAATGCAGCCAATGTCATGAAATGCATGAAGACCTGTGGCTAGTGTGGGGGAAGAGGGGCACTGTGTGGTGGTGGGTGAGTGAGAGGGGTGTGTTGGGCTGTGGTGAGTTCGGGGTGGCAGTCTGGGGCACCGGAGGGTGCTAAAAGACTTGTCTGTTTTGAGACCTCTAAGCAGATTGCTTTGGTGATGTTCCTGAACATATCAGAGTCCAAGGCTGTGCAGATTTTAAAGGTGTTTGGCATTGAGTTTGCTATAATAAACTTACGCTGTGTCTGTACCAATAAACCAAACCACTGAAGTCTGTTCTTTGTTCCTGAGGGTGGATCATGGGCATGTTCATGCTATTAATCTCTCTTAGCCACTAATGTATGCACAGGGTGGCCACATCCAAGCTGCCTGGTGGTGGACTCCCAGCCCATGCTTGAACGGTGTTTGCGAATTAGCCCAGGCCAAAAGCATGCTAGCAACATGCTAGCAGGGTTGTAACAGGCAGAGCCCTGCTAGGACCCTTGTATGATTTAATGAACCAGAATAGATGTACTCTGAGAGGTGTGTATAGGCACAGCTTTAGGGCCTGGGAAGAGTGTGCTGCAGCACCCAAGAAATTGGGCCAGGCTGCTCTTTCCTGGCCCAGACCAGGGTTGGTTATTACTGCTTTCCCAGAGAAGGATTAAAGGTAATTTTAAAAGGGAAACTCCAAGTGTGCTTTGAGAGAGCTGCTGAAAAGCAAACGTCAGGTAGGCAAGGACTAGGAAGACACTGAATCTGAGAGGAGTAATGGTGTGTGAGAGGGGATGTGTCTGACTCAAAGCACACAGATGCTCTGGGAAGAAAACAGAATAAATCACACCACATAAGAGATATATTTGTTGGAACTTCTTCTCTGATTGTTCTCAAAAGTCAGACAAAATGTGAAGTATGCTATTCCTTCATGCCACAAGGTCATTGCACATCTTTGCTGTGCTGTAATTACACAAAGAAGAAGAAATGGAAACATGTAACTAAAAACCTAGCAGACGCTCCTTTGTACTCAAGCGCACCTTGCTGGGAGTCACTTGCCATAATGCTTTTCCCAAAACTCAGGGTTGAGGGGTTCTTTTGCATATAATGGTTTTTTCTTTTCTTTACCATGTTGATTTGCCATGAACTATTAAGCTGCCTCTCCTGTCAAAGTGCTCTAAAGGTGCACTGTAGACTTGAGTTGGATGTCAAACTTGTAGCAAAATACATAGCTAACCAAAGCCTTGCCTATCTGAATGTAAATGTTGCATAAGTTTAATACTATGAATTTACTTTTGAATATCAGCTTGCATGGAAGGCACTGTGAGTTTCACAATGTGTCAGTTTGCAAATGTTGCTATGCTAAATTAAACTAGTGGTGGGGTTTTTTTGGGTTTTTTTTTGTAGAAAATAGCAAGAATTCAGAGTTGCAGAACTGTTCTTCTCTAACAGTAGACTTGTAGTCTTAGAAATAAAATTGGGTTAATTTCAAGTCTGACTCAGTGAAAGTTTCCAGACTTCTACATAGCAGGCCATATCTGCAACACCACTGCAAACTTTCCATTTGTTTAAAACAGCTCTCTTTTGTATTAGCTACTTTGACACATGCTTGACTTCAGCACACTACTCTATTGCTCCACAGGCAGGGAGGGAAGCATACTACCTCCTACCAGTGTATACCCTGCAGCTTTTCTAGGGGTGATTGCTTGATGGGACTGGATCACAGACACTTTGAATAAGCTTTTTTTTTGCAATGAGTGGGGAAAAAACATCATTGTATTGATGTCCTTGAAGAGAAACGACTGATTCTATGACATAATTTTATGTGAGTCACTCTGGCACTTGTGTGAAGAAACAGAATTCCACTGATTTTAAATTAGTTTAATTAATAGCAGTTTAATGGGTAGCATATTACCAGTGATATGTTCTGTAAATGCTTTATGTTTTATCTCATCCATTTCCTAATTTGTAAAATGACAGGATTCTAGGACTTGGAGTTAAAAATTGACAGCTCAGTGTATGTGTGCACTACTGTATGTATGACATCCATGATCTACTTAAGATAATACATTACTACATTTACATGCACACATGGCATATTATTCCTATAATTGCTGTATCGCTTAATTAAATAATGGGACCTTTTCCCAGATCTCCATAAATTGATACATCCTTTCCGAAATACCCTGACTGATGTCTGTATCCAGCACTATTTTCTCATCTAAACCCAAGATATTTCTGAGTCCAATGTGACTAATAAGGCAAACTATCTATTTGTCATATCAGCTGAGTATTTCTTGATTTTTCTGTAGCAAAGTCCATTCAATAATTATTCGTTTTCACTTTAAGCAAAGCACTCTGGTCTGTGCTCTGCTTAAAGCAAGGCTAATTTTGAGGCAGAATAACCTGAAGCTGATTCCACCTGTAAACTGAGCAACAATATTAGCTTAGCTGCAATTTTATACATTCACATTCCAGTATGTTTTCTATTCAAAATCATCTTTGGCTCCAGATCAAGGAATGAGATGATGAGCAACTATTTAAGCGCTCTTCTGAATTAGTGCCTAAAAAGCACAGCCCCTGCTACATAGAACCATTGACTCCAGTAGGACTACAACATTACACTGGTCCAAGTGAGCCAAACTGTATGGGCTACTTTGGGTATTCCTTGGATGTATTGGGGAAAGAGGCCAGTTTTCAATATTCTGTCAAAAGTGCTGTCACTTTCAAATATTTTGTCATTGCCTGATATAAATAGCACCTACAGCTTGGTACCTCTGAAATGTGAATGCAGAACCTGCAAATTGATGAAAGAGCCTGACTTTGTGAAAAGTTGGCATGTTAAAAGAAAGTGGGATGTGAGAACAAATATCCTTAAAGCAAGACTCAGTGGATTATATAGCTTTTCATCTTCCTTGAATTGAATGCCTAGAATCTGAAAGGACGGATGTGACTTTAATTTTCTGTGTTCTCCAAATAAATAGGTGGTTTAAAAACTTCAGACACCTTCTGAAGGCGTTTTATGCCAGTAGGAAAATTCCATTGCGCAGAGTAATCTCTTCCCGCATTGCCAGGAGCAGCTTGAAGGGACAGACCAAGGGTTTGTGGCTTGGCTAGCAGCAGCGTGGCCATTTGAATAGCATAAAGTGTTCAGAGGAGCAATGTAATGATGCATAGACAGGATTACTGCAACTTCAGTTAGGGCTGAAACATAAGGTGCTGAATACTATTGTAGCTGGGAGCTACTGGAAGCACCACTGGTTAGTCAAGCTGCCCGGGTCTTGGCTTTCATCACTGTACAGCACCACCTTGAGCTGAGTGCTTTTGGGCAATTTAAGTCAATAGATCTTTGACAACAACACTGGGAAAGAAAATAAAAGTGTTTGTACAAGCAACAGTTGATAACTTTTCTTCGAAAAGTTCTGGTGCCTTTATATTCTGAGTCAAAGGCATCACAAGGGTACCCTTTATGACAGGTGGGAACTTTGCACTTTCCCATTAACATATGTCCAAATTTGATTAATTTTTCACCATTTGCTCGTGCTTGTTAAATGTTAATCACAGTTTAGACATCCATAAATTTCCACGTACACTAAGCAGCACAGTGGCCTTGCCTCTTTCCCCTCCTAGCCTCCCAGACAGTGATGGGAAGGCAGGGAGGGCTGCCTTTCCTGTATCTGTACAGACCCCTGGGTGCTTTTTCTCTACAGTGTGCATGGAGAAAGTAATTTATTTGAATGCAGAGGAAACAGAAACTGGCTTGGCTTTGGGAAAAGGGAGATGAGCAGGTTAGCAAGACTGATTTCAGAGATGGAAAGAGAAAATCTATGACTGAGATTTGAAGAAGAGAGGAGAGAGAGGAACTAGGGACCAGTAATTTAAAATAGTTGAGAGGAAGGAGAAAAAAGGCATGGATCTGTTGAGGAACCGCAGTGTGGAGAGGAGGACTTAATGCGAGATGGGAACAGCAGATCCCTGAGGATATTGAAACCTGGGGTAAAATTCAGTGTGAAATAACAATACCTAATTTAGCTATCTACTTGTAGGCATTTACACAGGTAACAGATCTTAAGCCCTTATTATAGTCGACAGTACCTAAAGAGCAGCTCAGCTCACCCTAAAGCAGACAGTAAGACTCAATTGCCCCAAATGATCTAGAGCTATTTGAGATGCTGTAGGCTATCTCACCTAGCCTTCGGTAAGACAAGACTTTACTCTGAATCCCATGAATACGTATCCAATGTTATATGGCATCTTAAAATGTGCTAGATGGTCAACTGAATCATGCCATAGCTTGAGCGCCTAGAACTCCACTGACTCTAAATGGATTTCATGGCGGGGGTCTTTTTGGAGACTTCTGAGGGCTGGCACCTGTGTTCAAGTGCATAACACAGTTGCCTAAGCATAGGTATCAGATCCCAGTGAAGGTGCTCTAGAGTATCTGGGACATCCTTATGGACTCAGCAGATTTGTGCCCTTGTGTTACAGCAGCTGAGAACGCATACTAGGCACTGATATGATTCTCAATGGCTGTGAGAGGAGCAGCTGAACTGACCCCTGGTCATGTCAGTCTGTGTCAGATTGTTAAATCCCTCTGAGGAATTATATGATGTAGCTACTTCGAGCTGCAGAAACTAATCCTTCCAGTCCAACACTATCCTCGAGCTGCAGAAACTAACCCTTTCCAGTCCGACACTCCTGAATTTTTGAGCCAAAATGTTAAACAAATCCCTTCTGTGTGGGTAGGTCTTCATCACCTTTATACAACTGCTTATAGAAAATACTTTTGGCCCCCATCATGATCAGTACATTTGTCTTTATATCTGATCTGTACCACTCCAATATAGCCAAATTAAAAAATGGGATAGATATTTGTAGCATGTGACTTTCATAATAGTATCAGGATAAGAAGAATAGTACTTATTTTCAAAGGATCCTGTTGTGTAGCCAGTCAACGAAAATTTTTGGCCAGCAAGTACAAAATGGTTAGTATTTAATAATGGCAACTAGCAATTTAGGGGACAGCATGTACTGTGTTTATGTAAGCACATACATTCTCCAGACATTTTAAAGAATATCTAATTTCCTTAATGATTCCGCTAAGTTAGCACGAACAAACCTCTGGCTATTAGTGAAATTAAGCATGATGAAACTATTGTGGTTTTTGGATACCAACTTGTGTCTAAACTGAATTTAATTTTTCTTCATTACCTTATAATAGTTTTGGTGGTTTCTTGTTTGTTTGTTTGTTTGCTAGTTTGCTTTTTAATAACAAAAGGATACTGATCTAATGTGTACCTCCATATGGAGTGTAGTTTAAAGGTTGTCTGAGGTGTACCTAAACCACCAAAATTATTTGGAACCAACGAGCTGTGTACCTTGCTGTTTGCTGATTGAAGGGGTAACTCTTCATTTGAGATCTTTCTGACACAAGGAATTTATTTGAGATGCTCACTCTCAAGCTAAGTGCTAATCCCTCAGAAAGCATGACTGTCTGAATTCCCTGAGCTTCCTAGTGCTTACTGTTACTATGGAAAAAATGGATGATTTCATTCCCCAAGCTGTGAGGTGAATGTATTTGAGATGGAGCCTTACAACAGCCCTTTGAGTGCTCTACAAAAGCGAAGGCAACTTTCCTGACTAATTTCTGGGAGGAAATAAAAAAAAGTAATTTTCTAGATGTCAGTGTTCACATACTACCTGTGTTCATTATGAGAGAAGGGATGACAAGAGGGTAATGAATGTTAAGAAGTACTTCAGTACATGGCCTGCTTTGACATCGTTTTTATTGCTGTCTTTTAGGTTGTCTTGATCACTCATTTCTATGTACACAGATCACTTAGCTTTCAAGTCCCAAACCTTGAGAAATGCTTAGTGCAATGAATGGAGTAGATACCATCTGTACTAGGAGGCTGGGCTTGTCATTGTTATGTATTAGAATACTTCTATTCATTCCTATGCTGGCTATGCCAACTGGAGTCCCCAGGGCACACGTAAGGGATCCTTGACCAAGGTATTAAGGTGAGAGGTAGGAGCAAATGCAGAGAGATCCTGTGTGTAATAATAATGGAAATAAACCAGGAAGTTCCACAGCTCAGCCTCACCCCAAAGCTCTCCTTGCTGAATTCAGCTTTTCAGTTGTAAATACAGCTGCTGTGCAGAAATGTCCGTCCTGCCACTTGAGATCTTAAAGACACCTGTCATATCCTCTTCAGTCATCTCTCCTCCAACCAGAAGTATCTGCATGTACTAGTTTCTTATACAGAAGAATGGTCATCCCTTGATCCTATGTTGTTATTCTCTGCATCTTTCCTTGTTCATGTTTTGGGCTGAGTTGAGCAACATAGACTACAATAATAAAGATATGGATGGAGAAAGACTTTCCTGGTGGCTTTGTTTTGTTCTCTGTTCCTTTGCTGTCAGTTACTGACACCTATTTTATGCCAAGACTGTGTGTGGAAATGATGTTTTACTAATACCCACTGTAAGTGTGGTATCTTCTTTCTAAAAGAAAACTCAGAGCCCACCACTTTGCACCTAAAGACAAATTTCTTAAAAGTATTTTAAATCTTTTCACATGTACTTTTACTGAATTTTACCTCCCTGTTTTTATTGTCCATTCTGCAAGGTCCATCTGTGGTTTTTCATAGTCTCCTATTGTCTTAAATATCCTGAAAGCTTACCACAAGCAAATGCTTTCACTTTCCTATTCATCCTCATTTAAGAAGATATTCAACAGCACAGACCAAAGCAGAGATCCCTATGGGGCTTCATTAAGTATCAGCCCCTACTATGAAAACCGACCACTCATTTCAATCTCATTCCCTCTTTTAATCAGTACATCTATGTGATAGAATTTCTTCTTATCCAATAGCAACTTTGTTTACTTGAGAGTTATTGGGGAGAAACTTGTTAGCATTCAACTGTCTCTCACTGCTTTCTTAGTATTTTTCCAGTTTTCACTCTCAAATGCCTTATATACATAGGCCTTATAGTGATCTTCATAAATCTCTGGAGTTGTTGGGAGCAGGAAAGATTCTCTCTCCACCAAGCTATTAAGAACAGTGAATGCTGTTATCTGAGTGCCTTCTGCTCTCTGTGGATCTGCCGATCTTGTGGATATTTATGCCTATTAACAGCTAGATATGCTTACATTGGTCTTCTCATCACTATACAAACATGTTACTGGATTTACTTTTGTTGAAGTGAAGTCTTAGGACTGCTGTTGGTTTCTCAGAACGAATTTTGATACCCCTTTTACAATATTTGATGAAGGTGGTTTCCATTTACTATATTCCAAGGATTAATATCCAGTGATATTATCACTGAGACTGACGCATTTTTCCATAACCTAAGAAAGGAATTGTAAGTGCCAGTCTCTGGTTTAATCTAGCTAAGCTTGGATTTCACACTGCTCTTCCCTGTGGGAGACAATGGAAACTATTTGATTATTGCCAAAGAGAAGTAACTGCTTGGCTGGAGAAGAAAGAGTTAAAGAAGGAACAAAGTACACTCAAGCAGAGCAACCCAGCTGGCTGAGGAGGAGAGAGCATAAAGATAAGAGGCTGGCTACTCTGGGACTGGCTGTGAGAAAGCGAGCAGTGTTAACAAACAAACTGTAAGTCAGGAACTAAACATGATAGGCTACAAATAGAATGGTATAAAAGCTAGAGCAATAGGCTAAAAATAACTGTTGTTAGAATGGTATAAAAAGTTAGAGCAGTAGGCAATAAATGGATTCACTGCATGAGGATACTCTGGGTCCATGCCTTCCTCCCCTCACTTCCCCCTTTTCATATCCTTTTTAAAAAACTCAGATTCATAGTTGAAATACCCTAAGTGGTTAAATGGAGATTCAAAATATCTCTAAGACAGAGCAGCTGGGTATGAGGTGAAGGAGATGGGGAGGAGCAGTGGGACATGCTCAGAGGAGAGAAGGACCCAAGAGAAAGGTCCGTCCAAGAGGCAGGAAAGAAGGTAGTGCAGAGACTGAGGCTGTAAGCGGCAAGGCAGAGGCAAGGATCTCTGGGGCCAAAGAATCAAGGAACCATTCCTGATTAGGCAATTTGGATATGGATACCCTACTTAGAGAGAAAGTGGAAATGTTTTGCCCTGTAGGTGTGATCTGTACTGTACCAATTGGCTTTAGGAGTCTAGAAGGGACTGTGGCTGCCCTATACTGCTCTAGGTGTTGCCTATCTCACTGGTAACAGGAAGAGAAGATACCTCAATTTGGGCAGTTTGCTGCAATTCAGAAAATCCCTGAATTGACTTTAAAACCCCCAAACTGGAAACAGGAGCTTACCCTGCAAAGACAAAGAGGATGGGGGAAGAGTCTTTTATAAGCTTTTTTACTTCTATTTAGCCTGACTTAGGACTATAGGTTTTCTTTGCAGAAGTTGAGAATTTGAGCTTGTACTCTAATTAAATCGGACTTGTCCAAGTTTAAAATCTTTGTATGCTCAGTTGAAGAGCTTATTTTGGGAAGATATGCTTCAAAGCTCTGGCTAACTTCTATTCCTCTTGCAGCAAGTTATGCATCCATTTGAGCATCTGAGTTTCTCCACAGCATTGCTTTCTGTGGAATCAGCGTAGTCTGCATTTGCAGCTTCTTTTTCAATGAGAGCATTTCAAACTCTCATTTTCTTAGTCTAGGTTTTAATTAATTGAGCTCTGAGAATATCTTACACCAATATGGAATATGCAGCTTTTCACTACTTAAGCAAGTATCTGCTGTTCTGCACCATACCTGTTTTGATATAAATATGAATTACATAGCAATTGACCTTGGTCTCTGCTTAGTCTATCAGCTATGCACCACCAGGACTGTGTTTTGTCCTCTGTATGAATAGTGAATCAACTCACTTCTCTGGCTTTTGTACAAAAACGTGCTTTCCTAGAGGACGCATTTGCATTGATTCCAGTAGTCAAGGTACTTTTCACTTTTCTGTCTGCTCTTTGCTCTCCTTGTAGTTTGTACAGTGATCTGCAGTGCCTCCCAGCCTGCTTCCTGCATGTTATCTGAGTGCCTTCTGCTCTCTGTGCCGTGCTACTGCTTGAAAATTTGGCAGCTCTGAAATCTTTTCTGTGTAATTCTCCTCTCCCAGAGCTGATGATGCAGCAGGTTTCACTTGCTGCATTGCTCGAAAGCTGCAGGGACAGTTTCAGAGGTGTGCAACTTAGAGGCATGGGATTAAACTGAAAGAGGGTTAAGGGACTTACACTGGCCTTAGGCATCATTTGTGCCCTCCTGAAATGCAACTGCTCTTGCAGCCCAAATGTGGCTGAGAATGACAGTCTTTTCAAAGCAACCCTTGAAGTCCTCTGAAGCCCAGTGATTGCCTGTAGTGCACCTGTGGTGTGTGTGTGCACTACAGTCCTTGGTAGTGCTGAACAGACTCCTGGGAGGCCAATGTAGGCAGCATGGCACCTCGCCACTGAGCACTACTGGTAGAGGGAGCTGCTCATTAACAAAAGTGAGCGACCACAAGCCTCTCTGCAGCTCAGTGTGAAACTCCCCAAACCACCAACAGAGATAACTAAGGGAGACACGGAGGCGACTTCCAGCTATAAGGGGGCACAGTGGAGCAATCCACAGCATCCCAGCTGGAGCTGAGCGCATGCCCGCTCCTCTGCTGGCTCACAGCCACCTGGCCAGCTGTGCTGTCTTGTGGTGCCAGGTTATTTACTGCTGTTCCTTTGCCAAGCTCAAGCCCCAAACAGATGGATGCTTGTGACCTAGACCATATTATTGTAGTAAAGCTGGTCGTTTGAAAGGCCATGTCATGACACCAGCAACTGCACTGCACAGAAGGGAGCAGCAGCTGAAGGGATACTAAAGTCAAATCAACTGAAGCTGTAGCCCCAAGTATCTCATCTCTCCCTCTGTGGTTTGCAAGGGCTGCTTTCTGCGATAGGAGCTGATAAGTTCTTTAGCTTCAGTCCAACATAAATCCCTTCTGAGCTAAAGCTGCTGAGTTTTGACAAATTTATGATCAGAGCTGAGATTAGCTTGCTGCAACTATATGTATCTATCATGGTGATTTTGCTTTGCTTTGCTTTGGAGTTGTGCGACCCTGAAGCAACCTGCTGTGGATGAATCCCATGCCCTGCTGAAACCTCATAGAGTCATGTTTATTCATTTGAAATTTGTCTCCTCAAAAGTCATTTTCTTCTAAAATTGTTAATGTATTCTGATAGCTGCTGGGAATTTAATGCTGTCATTTTTCTTGCCTTGCTGGGAGGGTTATGTGTCACTTATAATTTAAACAATATAGTCTTTAAAAGGTGTAAGTGTTGTTTCATTATTATAAGGAGCTTGGAGAAACAACACAGCTCAGAAAATTAGCTGTAGATAGCCTCTACAGATTTATGCACCTCAAGGATTTTGTGATCTCCTTTTGCTGAAATTCGTTAATAGTGTTGCATGCTTAGTTACACTTCCATCTCTGCCTGCCGATCCTGAATCCTGGTATCAGAGAAAGGTTACAGTGCTCAGAGCCTAGTGCTGCTGGAAAAGTCAATGAATCCAATCCTGCATGGGCCAAGCCTGCTCAAAGAGTCTGCTGTCATTGCAGGTTTGCTGGTGTAATGCATGAAGGAAAGTGCTCGCAATGACTATAGTTCAGAGATACTCTGGTGCTGTTTAGTTTATTCCAGGCACTGCTTTTTCTGAAGAGGGCAGTACTGTTCCAATATAACCACATCTGTACCAGCAGCTGCACCTGAAGGGGCTCTGGTGCTCTCTCCAGGAGAGTGGTATCACAGAATCACAGAATGACAGAAAAGTTTGGGTTGGAAGGGACCTTAAAGTTCATCCAGTTCCAACCCCCCTGCTATGGGCAGGGACACCTTCCACTAGACCAGGTTGCTCAAAGCTCTGTCCAACCTGGCCTTGAACACTGCCAGGGATGGGGCAGCCACATCTTCTCCAGGCTAGAAGCATGTTGTATGATATGATGTATGTTTATAACTTGTACTGGTAAAGCATGCAATAAATGCAGCCGGTATTTTTGCTTGCAACCATACCACATAAAAATGCAGAAGACCTCTTTAGAAAAGCAAATAAATACAGATAATTTGGTGAATAGCAGAAAGAAAAGAAGAATTTAAGCAGAATTAATGGAAAATCAAACTGTAAAAAAGGAAGGTGAAAAAATATTTTGAAAATATATGGTGGCTAAATGAACAGGCAAACAAAACATTTCCCTTGATATCTGCCTGGTTTAATAGTTTCCTAGGCTGTTACTTCCCAGCTATTCCAAGAAAACTGGGATCCACTGTTGCTTTGAGCTACTGGATGTCTTAGAGGGACAAGGCTACTTCTCCAGAGAGGATGTTAATTAATGTGCTCATGCAACTTACTCTGATTTCAGAGCCTTTTTTTTTTTCTTATTATTATCTCGATGCTTTCTTTTTCTGAAGAACAAATATGTGATCGCATTTTCAGGGAATAAGTGCTAGAAACTGAGTCCTTCCACAGATACGCTGTGTGAAGCCATTCAGCTAAAAACACCCACAGCTTATGCACATTTGCAGGGCTCACTCTGAATTCCCCAGTACTTTTTAACAGCAACCTTTCCACTACCTGATTAAAAAGGTGTTTGTAGAAATAACATTCTAAACCTTTAATAATACTATTGAAAAATATGAACTTTCTGTTTCCAGAAGAAAATTCCATCCAAATTTCTAGCAAACAGCTTTTCTGAGAGCAGGATGTTGACATTAAGCTCATAACACAGGTAAAATGTTCAGAAGTTTGAAGCAAATTCAGACAATTAAAATTGAAAAACAATGAAACTATTCTAGAATTACATGATTTGATAGACAAATGCCCATGCTTAACATATTGATATAACATTAACTCAACCAGACAACGCTACAGGAAAAGCTCATTTAGCTCTGGAGTCAGCAACAATAAACCGTCAGTGTTTTCAGCTTAAGACAAATAGGAGGACTGGGATGAAAGCCTAGGACTCTGAGTAGGCTTGTCAGGAGAACAAGAAGGATCAAGTCAATAGGGCAAGCTGAGGGCATGCCAAAGCTTGGGACACTCCTTTGTGCAATGCACATGGGCAACTTCCGTAATATTGTAATTGTATTGCAATAGACAGTGTGAAGGTGCTGAACTGAGTCACGTAACCCAGGCCAAGGTTAGAAGAAAGCTCTGTTCCAGGCACATGGTCAGTTTTTGCAGCTGTCAGTGGTAACCTCTACTCAGAACTGGTGAGGCCATGCCTGGAGGGCTGTGTCCAGTTCTGGGCTCCCCAGTATGAGAGACATGGACATACTGGGCAGTCCACTGAGGAGGCTGGAGCACCTCACATATGAAGAAAGGCTGAGAGAGCTAGGACTGTTCAGCCTGGAGCAGAGAAGACTCAGGAGGATTTCATCAATGCAGAACTATCACAATGAGAATAATCATTTTTCACAATGAGAACCATCAGCCATTGCAATAATCTTCCCAGGGAAGTAGTGGATTTCCCAACATCAGCTACTTTTAAGATTCAATTAGGCAGCGTGCTGGGACATCTAGTCTAGGTCATACTTGTCTAGAAAGGTTGGACCAGATGATTCTTGAGGTCCCTTCCAGGCTGGTAGTCTATGATTCTGTAGTTCAGTATATAAAAGTGCAGGCCCACAGCTGTGCTACTCCTTGATGCCAACCTCAACCCACAAATTGATTTCCCAGCTTAACCTTGCCTCATCCCTATGGCTCTGCCTGGTGATCACTGGTCCTGATCCTAACACTGACCTGCAGACTGACTTCCCAGTTTGATCTCAGACCTGCCTCATCACCACAATATTGCTTTATTATCTGTATTTTTGGTTGGACTGGCCACCATCTCAGGGGCTGTCTTCCATGCTTCACTTTACTGTGGGATGTGCCCCAGCTAGTGGGGGCTTTTCCCCCAGTTCCCAGCCCCCAGGGGGGAAGCCCTGCTCTTGCTGCTCCCTGATGTGCATCCAGATTCTTGTGATACCCTCTTCTGTGTGCCCTGAGAGCCTGTGCCATGCAGAGAAGACAAGCTGTTTCCCCAGAGGCAGAAGTCACATCCACCCAGTTAAACATACTTGTAGCAGAGGGAAGAACATGCATATGTGGCATGTAAATGTTTTGCAATGCAGCCTGAGTGTTCATTTCTTAGGTAAATATGCAGGAAGAGGCAGAAGGGTCTTTCGATATTCAAAGCATGAATGAAATCACCCTTGCAGACAGGATGCTGCAAGAGGCATCAGGGACCATGCAAATTTGTAACCATACACATGGACACACAGAATTTTAACCTGACTTCTTGTTAACATATCCCAAGCACAGAAGGCAGAAAGTAGAAGAAGACTGCTCCATTTAACAGAGCTGAGAAAAACGGAATATTAGGAAGCTCAGCAGTTCCACAGAATGATTTTGCACAATAAGGGAGACCATCACAACAAGGTCTTCTATCTACAGAACATACTGGGAGTCTACACTGAGCTGCTTCAGGGTCTCTGCAGTTTCAGGTCCTTTATAGAGATTGTGTCTAGAGCATCTCCATGTTAATCTATTTTAGACCCTTTTCACTCCACTCTTTCTGAAGAAAGGAACTGTGGAAGGATGGGGTGCTGTTCTTGGAGCTCCAGGAAGAGTATTATCCTGCTCCATATAACTTAAATGGATGAGACGTCACCCTGTAGGGATGCTTCCTATGTGTGATGTATCAAAGCCTCATGAACTACCTCTAGGTGTGCAAGTGATGCAAAAAACCATTTTTGTGTTAGAAATTCCAACTATACCACCAGAAGTCATGACACTTTCTCTACAGCTTCCAGCTATTCCTGATAATTTTTCTATCTCAGGGTACTGAGCAGTTTGTTGGAGGTCACAGACAAGGATTTTGTGCAATAAACCCCAGTTTTTGAGCAGTGGCAAGGAAGTAGGTTGTGGCTAGCTGGTGTACAGAAAAGACTGAAGAGATCAATGAGGAACTGGGGCATGGAATACAGAAAAGTTAATCTGCTACTATCCTGCAAAAAGCTGCAAAACAGCTAAAATACAAAAAGGCCAGGCAAGGAATTGATTTTCTGGAATGTTTGGAAGATGACTTGAATTTGTGGCAGTGTGATGTATTGAGGTATAAGCCTGAGAATTTACAATGTACATAATAAAGTGCTGTAGCAGAGGGATGAGAAAAATGTACTGGAAATTACTGGTGAATTTTCCTAGATCAGGCTAGTAAGTTATTTAATAATAATAATACTAATATTCTGTCTGAATTCTATGTTTTCACATCCAAGCCCTCTACATTTGATGGAAAGACTTATACTGCCCTCAGTAGGTTTTGGATCAGGCTTCTTACAAATATCACATTAGGTTTTTAATATTCTGGAAGGTTTTAAATTATATGAACCTGGGATTTTAGTTTGGTTTTTTTTTTCCCCAGTAATTATCTACATTAGTTTTTCAAAATTCTTGCAACATTAAAGCTTTTGAGTGATATTCAAAAAGCTCATGAAAAGATCTACATGTGTGAGTCTAAAATAATTAGTACAGCTTGGAGTACAAAATCAATTAGTTTTCTTTATCCCTTGCCAACAAATAGATCGTGCCTGCGCAGAGGTTTTCTTTCTTCTGTACTAATAGCCAGAGAACTTCACCAGTTTTTTCATAGTCAAAAGTATCTGAATCCTGTCGTGCCCTGCAGTGAAATGAAATGACATGTCCAGAGTTTCAAATCGCCAACTGATGTGAAGCTGTGGTTGGAACATAAAGCAATTCAGTGATTACAAAACATCCCTCTCTCTCTGTGGGTCTTTAAAAAAAAAAATAAAAAATTAAAGAAATCACATCAGTCAGGAGGAACAGAAAGTTTTTTTGTTGGGCTTTCCATCGTCTGATACTGTATTACTGGAACTGCTGCTTTGCAGGATTCCATTTACTGAGCTCTGCTTTGAACTGATATGCCACTCACAGTTGCTGCTGTCCTACACTAATGCTTCATAAAAAGCAGGAATCTGGTGGTGCTAAACATCCTAATCTCACATTGTCATTAAAATTACCTCTGGAATAGATCTGGCCTATGAAGGGTTTAAAGTTTTTGAGTTGTCATGGGCATATTTCTCCGTATCATCACTGCCATATCAGAAGAAATCTGTTTCAAGAAGAGCAACATTTCACAACTTAAAATTATAAAGGCCAAAATATGTCTCTTCATATATAGCAGATCTTCTCTAATTTATTGACATGGGTGCCGGCAAGGGCAGTTTTGCCCTGCTTGGAACGAAGTCCTTTTAGCTGACCAGAATACAGATCATCTTTTGCTCATCACGTAATTTTCTACGTGTTTTTAATGCTTCCTGCAGTCAGCTGAATGACTAAAATTGCTCTAAAAAACACCCCAGAATCTTTATATATCTCCAAGAATTTGTGTTATAAAACCTAACCATAAAGTTTTGTAACATAATGCTGCCATGAAACAGCCAAGGAAGTTCATTCAGTGGGAGAGAAATGAGTCATTTCTGCTCCCTTTGAGCTGCTCAGATCTCATAAATCTTTTCCAAAGATTTAACTCTAGCTCAGGAGGAAGGGGTTTCTGTTTTAGGGGCATGAAGCTCCAGATATTCCTGTGCACTGGATTTCTGTGAACCTATCATAGTATTTACTCTCCAGCACTCATTTTGACGACACAGACCTAGCAGTGGTTCCACACTGGACTCATTCACTGTCTGTGCTCCAGGCAGTCTGATCCACAGCAAATCCTTCCTTGCACACCATAAGTCTCTGTGCAAAGCAGAAATTTCTTCCACTCAGCTTAAGAAAGGCTTGTTTAAAATGCCATTCTCAAAATGCTAGCTGTTATTTTTCTAAGCAAATAAAAATGATCATGGTAACAGGTATTTCATATTAGAAAAAGTTGTTAAAATAACTTGGGAAAGTATATTGGAACTACTGAAGAGAGACTATTTGCCTGCGTATCTCTGAGCACGAAAGAATCTACAGTAGGTTGTTCAAGACAGTTTTTGTACTGAATTGTACTTCAGAGCAAGAACAACAAGGAGACAGTGTGATTTGCTCATGATTTCAGAGAGCTCTGAATGATCCGTATTTGTTGCATGTATACACCTGCACTTTGCCATACTTAGCAGTGTCTGGGAACGTGTGTTTTGTATGTACTGGTCATGGAAAGGTGATCACACTGCCAAGGCAAGGTATTTTTACTGGTATTTTTGTAGGTGGATTTGTCAGAAGCCCACAAGGTATATAGCCGATGGAAACATTGGACTTTGCTCCTTAAAAAATGTATTACTGTGTATAATAAGGCAGGCACTTTCCAGAGCAGTGAAGAATCTACAGAAACATTGTGATAATGCTGGCTAAGAAAGGAATTGCTTTATCATTTTGCCTATTTTTTCCATGCTTTATATACCTTGATATTTTTACCTCCTTACATAACTATTCCTTTAGCCTTATCTGCTGGAAAGGCATGACAAAATCTAGGGCAGTGAAGTGAAATTTGGAGTTGTTTTGAGTCTGTTTTGCTGTAGCCTATTACCATGTCTGAATTCAGGAAGGGATGTTCCTACGATGGGCCTTCTGAGTGTGTTGTGACAGAACACAGAGTAGCAACCCACAAAAGCTTTTCACTATAATGCATATTTGAGAGCACCGAGAGGTAAGAATTAGGTGTTGAGAAATCAGTGCTTTGAAAATGTATACCTCATATTTTTTTCTGACGTGTAAACATTATTTGAGGTTTTGGCTGTGATCGTGCTGTCTTCAAAGGCAGAATATTCCTTAATGCTTGAAGAACACTGTGTCTGCCTATCACTAGGAACTCCTGAAAATGCTTGGGGAGGTGACAACATTCTGTTTCACCCGGGAGATGAAGCTCAGTCACAGATGTGAATTAGCTCATGCTTGTAGCATCTGGTATCCATCAGCATGGAATAGGAGTGCTGCTTGCATGGAAATTACAATGGACATACGCAATTCTGAAGTATTGCTGTATCAGAACTTCTTACTGAAGCACAAAGATGTTGGGCTGCAATATGGTTAAAGGAGGTTACTGAGCTCAGTCTGGGCTGGCAACCTGAAGAAGGCACAATTAATTCCTTGCCATGACAGTCATGACCATGTGAATGCTGGGGATGGCCTTGACTGCAGTGACTGTGAGATGGTGGAGTTCAGGATCCTAGGAGGAAGAAGCAAAGCAACTGGGAAGATAACATCCCTGGATGTCAGGAAGGAAGTCTGTGGCCTATTCATGGATCTTCTTAGAGAAATCCTATGTGATACAGCCCTGGAGAGAAGAGAGGTTCATGAAAGCTGGTTGCTTTAGGATCCCCTCCTTTAAGCTCAAGAATGGTCCATCCCAGAGCACAGGAAATCAAGCCAAAAGGCAGGAGGTCTGCATGGATGAAAAAGGAGCTCCTGACAAAACTCAGACATAAAAAAGAAGCATAGAAAAGGTGAAACCAGGGACAGGGGAGCCAGGAGAAATGTATAATGAAGTGTTTGGCTTAGAGAAACCAAAGTCCAGCTGGGTTTGAATCTGGTGAAGGATGTAAAGGGATCAAGAAAGGCTTCCACAGGTACATGGACACCAAAAGTAAGACTAAGGAAAATGTGGGACAGCTGCTGAATAGGGCAGGGAACTTGGTGACAGAGGACATGGAAAAGGTCAAAATACCAAATGCCTTCTTCACCTAGGCCTTTACTGTTAAGACTGACTTTCAGGCATTCCAAGTTCCTGAGATATGGGAGAAAGTCTGGAGTAAGACCTATCCTTGGTGGAGGAAGATTAAGTTAGAGACCATTTAGACAAACTGGACACATGTAACTCTATGGGGCTTGATGGAATACATCCATAGTTGCATAGGGAGCTGACTAATGTCTTTGCAAGACCACTCTTGATTATGTTTGAAAGATGATGTTGGTCTGGGGAGGTTCCTGAGATCTGGAAGAAAGCAAGTATCTTCAGCAAGGGCAAGGAGAACCCAGGGGAGCTATAGGCTCATTATCCTTGCCTTGATCCTTGGGAAGGTGATGGAGCAACTAATTTCTGGAAAACATTTCTAAGCATATTGGGAACAAGAAGGTGACTGGGAGAAATCAACATGGATTTATGAAGGGGAAATCATGCTTGGCCAACTTGCTAGCTCTTACTAGGGTCTTTGGAGAAATTCCATGAAAAATATTAATCCTTTGCAATTTAACTTGTGTGTTTGTTACTGTTATTCATTGATGTGAAACTAGAGGCCTTGATTCTCCTAGTTTTATACTTTATGAGTTTCAGTGCAGCCTGAAAGTCACAAAAATATTAGTGTTAAGATACACTTCTGACCAATTTGTGTCACATTGTATCTAATACTCCATCTACCCTACATATGGTCAGTTCAGATTGTAAACTCTTCAAGGCAGAGAACATGTTCATTATTTGGCTGCAAAAAGATATTACATGTTTTATACTAAATAGCAACTCTGGAAGGTATTCTGAGAACCACATTTGCATTAAATGGCTTTGTGCTTTGCAAAAGTATACTCTGTAGGAGCAATCCCTATCTGCTTCTGTTTGTTTTCTGGTTCATCTGCACACCAGCAGATAGCCAAGTTGCAAATTCCCAGCTGTATCCCAAGGACAGGCTTGGTTACCGTGTGCAGTAATCCACAAACACTGTACCATGCAGTTCAGCCTGCTCTGCCGGCTCCTTCTGGCTCCAGGAAATCTGAGAGCTGACAGGACATCCCCCGGGAGGAAGGCATATGAGTCAGGATCTCTCTCACTACTTCCAAGAAGAGGGATTAAAAATTAGTCTTTTCTTCCCTCCTGTGGGTAAGTGAATAATTTAGGTTGTTTTTTCCCCCTTTTGCTAGCACATTGTGTCACGTGTACACCTGTGTGTGTCTCATTAAGTAGGAACCATACCGAAATGAAATTGTCAAGGCAGTAATCTTTCGATTCTAGGAAAAAATTAAACCTCCAAGGAAAAAAGCAGTTGGTAATTAAGAACCAAACTTTAACATTTGCAGATTATGCTGATGCAGGAGTGGG
>NW_009932148.1:46368-48509 GCF_000696875.1 Nestor notabilis
GGGGGGGTGGGGGTGGTGCCTGGGAGTTGTTTCCCTCCCATGGCTACCAGCTGCCTTTGAAGCTTTCTGTTTCATGAGCCTCATATTCTGTAATTTTGCTTTCACCTGCCCTCCATGTTCTCCCTTTGGTTTTTGTGCTTGTTCACTTTTCTTGGACATAGCTCTCTCCTTTCTGCCTGCTTCTGGCACTTTTCCTGTCTGCTGCTGCCTCCCTCGTCCCCCTTGTCCTTCTGTCCCTCCTTTGTTTTCTTCTACCACCAGTGCTGGTTTTCTCCTCAGTGTGACATGCTTCTCCCCTTTTGTTGGATCCCTGTGACAGGATTGCTGTTCAGGACTGGAGCTTTCTTTTAACAGAAACCTGTTCATCCCAGGAAGGTAACTGATGGCTTAGGAAGACCAAGAAGTAGCCCAGGAGACCTGACTTCAGTTTTCAGCCCCAGCGTTGTCATGCAGCAATGGGATACTCACCTATGTAAACCAGCATGATCTTTTCATGGGCTGTCAGTTTGCTGCCAAGCTGTTTCATCACATATTCCTTGGGTTTGGATCAAGAAAAGGGGAATTGCTGAAAGACTAATTGCAGGAGGAGGAAGCTTTCAGCCCAACAAAATCAGCCTTACAAAGGACCAGGATAAAAAACCTATTAAGTTGTGTTTAGACTCACTGGCCTAATTTATACAGGTTTATGAAGAATGGTATCTTTCTGAAATATTTGAAAGGAAGGGCTCCACAGCATGTAATATTACATATATATATAAAATAACATTTTTAAAGTTCTGCATATATGAGTGACAAAAAAATCAAATTGATTTCAGCAGAGTAGGAAAAACAGGTTGGAAGGAATCAAGAAAGGAAAGGAGAAAGTTCTTTCTCTGGGTAAATTACCGTACTGCAAGGAGATGATATTGTGACATTAACTTCAGAAGTCTTGTTCTCAGAGTGCTGTGGGGTTTAGAAATCCCTGCTGCTGCTGCTGCTGAAAGATGGAATGAAAATTCAACATTTCACCAAGGGAAGCCCTTGGCAAAGTTCAGCCTATCTGTAGACACATATTTGTTAAAGGTGGGAACACATTTTATTTGAAGTCTACTTTCTGTTACAAGTGCTTTTGTTACAATCTAGAGCCATGCTCTCTCTCCCTCATGAGGTAGCAACATCGGCTCAGAGCAGAAACCGGCAGCAAGTTTTTGTTGTCTTTCTTCATTACTGAGTGAATTTTATGTAGGTCTTTCATACCTAAAAAGTCAAATGTGAAGTCAGTCATTGTCTTGGGCTATTGGAAAATGACTAGTAATTCAAAAGAAGTAGAAAATAGTTGTATATTGTTTATATTGAACAAACAATGTGGGGTTTTTTTTGTAGATGTTAAACTACTCCAGACATTCAGGTATTTTTCTGAAGGAATGAGTATCTTGGAAGCAGAAATGACCTCCCAACATCATTTCACTCTTGCAAATGAGTGTCTGTTAAAACATATCAATCACAATTGCATTTTCTGTCTTTGGCTGTGAAAGATGAAAAGCACTTGCTACTCCTGCCCATCCTCTCTCCCCTTGTACTCAAGCAGTATCTCTTCAGCAGATGAGCAGGATTGTCCATCAGTAGTTAAGTTGCAAGCTTCAGTTCAATGCCATGCTTAACTGTCATTACTTCAGTATAGAAGTCCTATACGTCCCTGGCTTGTAGAATCCAGATGTGCCTGCAAACTCTGCCTCTGAGGAGCTGCTATCATTTTCAGGGGGATAGAGGGGATGAGCTGGAGGTAAGCCATCAGTGTGCTCTGTGACTTGATTTATGAGCTGCTGCTGCTGCTGCTTTCACGTGATTTGTGAAGAGCAGTCTAGAAACTGCTGTCTGGCTTCCACCAGTAAAACGTTGGACCACCATGTTGAAAAACAGAGACATTCAGTAGAAGGCATCAGTGAATGTCAAACACTGAGACACCACACAACAGGAAAAGGGCTGCCTTTCAAAAGAATACTCTGTGAATATAGGTAATTTATAGTATTTATCAAGACTGACCCATAAGCCAGTGGCGAGTCAGAAATAATCATAGAATGGTTTGGGTTGGAAAGGACCCCAAGATAATCCAGTTCCAACCCCCCTGCCGTGAGCTGGGACACCACACACTAAACTATGTC
>NW_009932149.1:0-34484 GCF_000696875.1 Nestor notabilis
CCGGCTCCGTCTTGCTCCAGCCCGTTTCGCACGCGTGGGGCGAGCCCTGGTGCGTCCCTGGGTGCAGGGCAGAGGAGAGCTGAGCTGGCTGGGGAGCGCAGAGCTTCCCGGGCCGCAAGAAGACAGAGGGTTTGGTTTTACTGCCCTTTGTCAGTACTGTTCTCTGGCTGAACCTTGCAATGAGGGACATCACAGAGCACAGGCAGTGGGTGCCGTGTGGTCATACAAATTCATGAGTACTTTGAATGGCAAGGTCACCTTTAAACACTTCTAGCAGTGTGTCCTCCCACAATTCATATTGCATGTTTTCGCTGTAAAAAAACAAGATCCTTATCAGCTAGATAAGTTTTATGCAACTGTAATAAAATGAGAGAGAATTTACCAGAGAAATGGCGACAGAGAGCATTTTTTGGGGATGAGGAAAAGTCTAGCTTGGTCTCCAAGAAGGAATCCAAGGAAAAGAGTTCAATTTTATAATGCATATAATCCTTTTGGATAAGAAGTGACTGAACACACAACTTCCCCTTCTCCCAAGTGTCAAGTTTATAGCAGCACTGCTTGTCCAAGCGTTACAATTGGTGCTGAGAGGCACTCTGTTCAACTACAGTATCCGGAGCCCAATTTTCTCTTACACTTTCAGATACAATCCTGGTCCCATCAAAGTCGCTGTCAGATTCCTTTTCGGTGATGGAAGGACTTCGCTAGTTTCCTGCTTTGTCTGGGTTCGAAGGTTAATTACTTTGGAAAGTCAGGAAGAAAATGACTTGGCACTTGTGAGTTATCTTAAGCTGCAAACACCGATTCAGCGAGGTCAGTTACTGGTTTTTCTTTTCTAGGCGAAATTCGCTTTTTGCCCTGATCTTTTCCATAGCCCTCATTTTCCTGGTTTCTGTCTGGGCCATTCCCAGTGTTCTTGCTGAGGCATTGGAAGTGCTGTTTTTTGACAGAATTACTTGCATTCAACACCGCTTTCATGTATATCCACATACAACACTTTGGAATGTTTGTAGAAGTGTGCTGTCAACACCCGTTTGGTCAGTCACCCGCTGTACCTCCCTCAACCTTCTCACCTTGCAGCTTGTCCCTGCCCTGCCCCATGCTGTCACTCCTGCTTCCAGCGAGGTGCGCCCAGCTCCCTTCAGACTGCTCCTCCACTTTGTCCAGATGGAATTCTAATCATCACCTCTGAAGTGCTTGCAATCCTTCTTAGTTGGTAGTTTTGGACTGCGCATCTTCCATTGTCATATTCAGGTAGAGCAATTCAGCACCGTGTAGTGACAGAGGTGAAAATACCACCCTCTGCTTTCACAGAGCATGCTGCCTCTCACCAGTTCATTCCTCTGTGTTCAGCAGTTCATTCCTTCTTCTTAACCTGGGGTCTTCCTAGTCCTTGTGCCTGGTCTGGGGGAAGAGATAAGCAACAGACCTGCACTTTCTCCAGGCACAGAAGGCTGAAGGCTGGAACTGACAGCAACCCTCAGCTCTGAGACATGTTGCAACAGCAGCAAGTGTCACCTTCCAGAGGAGGAAGTGCCCATCAGCTTGACGCAGCTCAAAGGATCTGAGAGAGGAGATCCAAAACCTTGTGAAGGCACAGTCTTTATCTCAGGGACAGGCTTGATCCAGGAGTAAACAAGTTCAACACAGTTTCTCCTGTAGAAATCATGCTCTGCATATTCCCAGAGTCACATTACAGGTGAAGAAGGGTGAAGAAGTACAAATGGTATTTGTACTGGTCAGTATTAACCCTGTCGCTGCTCTATGGAGTGAACGACTGTGCTGCCAGCACACTTGATGGTGTGCTCATGGTGAGCTGCAGGCACCTGAGGAGTGAAACCACAAGGAAGGAAATTGAAGGATTCTGCTCCCAAAAAAGAGGTGGCCTGTGTCTGAGATGGAGACCCCTTGTTAGAGGAGAAGTTCATTACCAGAACCGTGAGACCCATGCTCTTCACCTTAGGCCGCAGCCCTTAGCCTGCAGGTGAGGTATGCAGGGACAGTTTATCCTGCCGTTTACAACTGCTTTCGCTCCAGAGAGAGGATTTCAGTCTTCAGAGTGCTTCTCTAGCGTTAAGGTTACTCAGCATCGATAAAAGTTAAAGGAAGCGGAACAACCTCATTGTCAAACATGGCCTGTGGCAAGCAAGGGGGGCTGCTGGGTCTGTGTTCCCTGTGAAAGCAGCTAAAATACGTTGTTTCCAGCAGATGGCAGAAGTGCTTGAGCTGCTTCAACTGATGCTTTCAACAGCTCTCAGGTGTCTGCCTTCTTGTGGAAGAAAAGTGAACCTGACATTTATAGCAAAATATTTCATTTCAATTGATAAAATTTGCTTCAGAAATAAAATCCTGATGAGTTGCTCAATTTTGGTATATTTTTCGTTCATTTTTGTTGAAATCAGTAGGTCTCAGATGATGTGGATTCCAGAAGCAAACAGTTGATGGCACTGCATGATTGCTGTCCTAGCAACTGATGTCTGCTTGGCTACCCATCACTTTCTCTGAATGAAAAGGGAAGGTGTTACACTTTCACGCTGTAGGAAGAACACTCACAAACTGTAATCATTACCGACTAAGAGTATTTCATTTCTTGATTCCTCTGTTACTCATTTTCTCTGTCTTCTGCTTTATGTATGAGAGTCAGTTCTTGTAGAGCTGGATCTCACAGGTAACTAAATAACAATATAACAGAGTTGGGGTTGTTCAGCCTGGAGAAGGCTCCAGGGAGACCTTAGAGCCCCTAAAGAGGCTGACAAGAAACCTGTAGACGGGCTTTTGACAAGGGCCTGTAATGACAGGACAAGGGGGAATGGCTTTAAACTGACAGGGTAAACTGGTGCTGAGGCGCTGGCACAGGGTGCCCAGAGAAGCTGTGGCTGCCCCATCCCTGGCAGTGTTCAAGGCCAGGTTGGACACAGGGGCTTGGAGCAACCTGCTCTAGTGGAAGGTGTCCCTGCCTGTGGCAGGGGTTGGAGCTGGATGATCTTTAAGGTCTCTTCCAACACAAACCAATCCGTGATTCTATGCTAATGCATTAGGTGATGGATCCCAAATGGAATTAGCATAGTGGTTTACAACAGCTCATGGCTTCATGAATATTTCTTCAATAGGAAATAAAAAAAAAAATCCCCAAGGGAAGAATTTCTGCCCTTCATATCTGTATTTTCCCTGTACATAATGTGCTTGTGACTATGCAGACAGCTGTAATGAAATTAAAACTAGAATTACATTAGTTAGAATTAAATTTACAACCAAACTGGGATCAGGGCTAAACATCTTGCATAGGATAGAATTAATATTAGCATTATTATGAACTTTAATTAAAGCAACATTTAAAGCAAAGAGCAGCAGGTTTCCTCATTGGCCCTGCCAGTTAAATGCTAGACTAAATAGTGCTTTCTTTGGGCATCTTTCAGTTCTTTCTTCTGTCCAAGGAACGCAAGTGGTTTAGTACAGCTTTCCTATTAAATGCAATTTGGACTGAAGTCAAATGGCTATTTTAATTTGAAGGTATTTGAAGGTCTGAAGGTGACTTTAGTGAACACAATAAAGAGCATAACTGCAAAGAAACATATAAGAAGTAACTGTGGGAGCATAAATATCTAAATGACCTAAATAGTATAAAATAGTATGATGGGAAATATGGGTAGAGCAAATGTCTTGGATGGGATAGGAATTCAGCTCTAGGAATGCAATTTTGGCAGTAGTGTCCCAAACAGAGAATGCTATTTCTGGTGAAATGCTCTGAACTCTGGGTCATGATTTAAACTCAGGTAATTTATGTTTGGCTCATAAATAGTGGCAGTACAAAATCCAAGCAGAAATGGAACATTATTGCTGTAAATTCCGTAGCCATTGAGACCTGTTGAGTTGCTGTGTGCATCTGATGCCGGGTAATGCCTAAAACAAATTCAAGCCAAGGAACACATAGCAAGCCCTTCAAAGCTGTCAGCTCAACGACCTTAAGGAAATCCAGCTTCAAACAGCATGTTAAGAGAGGTTTGACAAGGTAACTTCCCAGACTCTGATCTTTATTTATTAGCTGCTTCTTCCAAGCCTTGAAGAAAGGCAAATGCCTTGATACTTTGAAATTGCATGGCAAGCGTTCATTTTATAGGAAACTCTGATCTTTAGGAAATACCAATACTATTCCATTTCCTGATTTCTCATTCTTTTTCTCTCTTGGTATTTAATATCGGTCTGCTGCACAGCTCTTCCAAGCCAGTGTCAGTTCCAAGCCTTGGCTGCCTGGGGCTCGCAGAGCTCCAGCTTTCTCACCACCAGCTATCTTCCAGGTGCTTTTAAAGCATGATTTCTGCTAAAAAACTAGCTACAGAAGAAATATACCTTCATGTTCTGATCAGAGTTAGGTCTGTAAATGTTTTGATAACGTTTCACTCCTCAGCAGGGGCAGGTCAGTTGGGCTTCTTCATAGGGAGGTGCAGCCAAAGGAGAAACCTCCATTAGGCAGGAGGATGAATCCCTCTGGGGTTTGGTGAGATCAACTCAGACAAGTCTAGGCCCATTGTGGCAAATATGGGGGAAAGCTCTCTCCTAAATACCCAGAGTGGTGGAGCTGCTTCTTTGGTACAAAGCATACAGGAGCCTAGTATGATGTTTTCTCTGAATGTCTCTGGGGAAAGGGAGCTTCTTTCACAGCAATAGGTATCTGTTTCAGGCCATATGTCAAAGTCCAGCCTGGGGTTTTGGTGTTTGCTTTGGTCCTTTTAAATAGGAACTATCTGAAGGCCTAAAAATCTGAAGCTTAAAGAACTAAGCTCTGAAGAGTTTCTTCATAATTAGAATATATGCATGAAATATTTAGGCTTCATCCTGCACAAACCCTGACGTTCAAAAAGAATTTACAGCATAAGGAGGAGTTTTATCTGCTCCTAAACAGGACAACAATTTCCCTCCTTCCATTTCTGCCCCAAATCTCCAGTTCCAGTGTGTGATGAATCAGTGTGGAAGAGATGACCATTCCTCTGCCTCCCCATGCAAACGATTCTCAAAACCCTTATTTTTCTCAGAGAAGTCAGGGTGAGATATGCTCTGGAGCAGCATATCTCCGACTGGATATCTGTTCTTTATTCTTGTTCGTGGTTCAAGGTGTCTTTTTCTTAATAAGCACCTACCACTAAACCATTAATAGTTGAAGAGTCCACAGCTTCCAAGGAAACACCAGCATTCAGAGCTGGAAAATAATTCAGAGGATGGCAGGGGCTTGATAAAAGGATTAATAAATCACCACACTGAGAGCTGGGAGTTCGGTTTTGCCTGACACTGTCACTAAGTATTATTTTGTATATTCAGTGCACTTAATTGCTTTTTCTCCCCCTTGTGCAGCTCTGGGATAGGCTTTCCAGAGCTCTCCCAAACAAACTGAACTAGACTGCTTCTTGATTAATATTTAAATGCTGATCTTTACAGAAGGCTCTTGTATATTGGGTCAATCAGATTACCCAATTGAATGGATAAACGCAGAGGGTATGGGGTGACATCTTCTCTCACTTCTATCTGGCAAAAGTGGAATATTTTTGCAGAATAAAGCTGTGAACAATTCCAACCTAGCCCTGCTATTCCACTTTTCTTGGAATCCTTCCGTCTGTTTCTCTGAAAATGAAAGTCTGTTTTTACTCCTGCCACCTGCTATTTCCATATGAAAGAGCTGTTTTGTTACAATGAAAGTACCATTTCTCCCAAGGGCAAACTAAGGACATTTCATCACACTGATCTTCCTGAAATTTCAGTAACCAAATTCAATATGTTACTAGATATGATCTACTTTTCCACAAAGCTGTAAAGCCTTTCAGGAAGATCTCAAGTTTCTGTCTGTGGGTATTTACAAAACAAAATGTCATCTCCCTGCCGCACTGTAAGACAGTCTGATCTGGCAAAACAAAAAGAGAATCCAAAACCAAGATTCACTTTAGCTTCGATGCTTATTGAGTGACTGGGATTTGGAAACCAGGGTATGATTTCTAGGCACAGACTGTGTTTTTATTCCAGGCACAAGCGAATAACACCGTGACCATGAAGTTACTTCACGGTGACCTCTTGATGGCCTGAGGTTTGTGCTCTGTGCAAGCCAGCTTTTTGCAGATTCACTTGTGCTTTTTAAGAAACGATTAAACTGCCCTTGGACTCCAGTTAGTCATCTTTGACACTCACCTTTTATCATGTCTCCTGGTAGCCTGGTGTTCCCCTCAGCTGAGATACACTCTTCCCTCTGCCCAGGGTTAATAGGTGTCATCAGGATGAGAATGAACAGGCTGCATTGAAGGCTAAAGAGAAGATATGGCTGGATTTTTGCTTAAATTCCCAGGAAGTCACCAATTGTCACCAGATCTCTGGCCAGGATGCTATAGGTGATCTGAGACTATCCACGCTCAGAATACATGAGGAGTATTGCTTCTTTTTTGACTCCTTTAGGTTCTTGCCTAAGGTGAATCCTACAGAAATAAGGACTGGGGTCCATAACAGCCTGAGGCTTTCTCAAAAATTCCAGCTGGTGCTTCCCTATTCATATTAAAGAACTGCCTGGTTCTGCAAAACATCTCTATTTCAGGCCTGATTCATTTATCAAGTACCCACAGCTCAGCCAAAGGCCAGGACGTTACATGGGAAGGTGTTAATGCATTTACGTTAGGATTGCCAAAACATCATCTAATTATTTATGTTAATGCCAGCTGCCTTGGAACACAAAAAGCCCATAATAAAGCATGGTAAAGAAATGATGAAATGAAAATAGCAGAAGATGGCTCCCCAAGCTGGGTGATTCTGAGATGCAAAGGGATAACAAACCCCTCATAAAGGCGTACCTAAATATTTTGCAAACATATATGTATCAAGGAATGAAGTAATCTGCAGTTCTGATCCCAGCAACTGAGACAGAGTGTGTCTCTCTGTTTTAAACCTGTTCTCTGCCAGATTTCTTGTGGGAAGCTCTGCAGAACTGCATAAGCCCTGGAACTACAAGTGCTACCAGCCACTAGATGTCCCAGAGCTGCACTCAAACCTGCAACCCACCAGCTGCAGAGGAAAGGCAGACCTGGTGGTGCAGGAGATGCAGTATCTTTTACCAAACCAACTGATTTGGCTGTAAAACAGAGAGGAGCTTCTCTAGGCCTTGTAGCTGTCATGGTGCAAGGAAATAAGGAATCTGGACAGATAGGTCTGAAGAAGTACCTCTACATCCCAAAGTTGGTCTTGCTTTATATATTCTTAAACCAGGATACAGCAACACTGCTAACTCAACAGGAAAGCAAAGTGAGGTGGAAAAGCCAACACTTCAGCATTAATAAGCTCCTCAGAATATCAATATGGAAGAGAGAAGAAAGACAAGTATTTCTGCTCTTGTCAAGCTAGTGTAGCCATGCCATCTGCGTGTGGCGTGCCATGGAAAGGTGCAATGTTACACTGCTTGTCTTTTCCTGTTCCTCATTGGTGGTTTAGTGGCTTTGCTCAGCAAGCTGCAGTGATGCAAGTTTCCATACACACAGTTTCTCCCTTCATTTAATTGTTTTGACATAATACTCAGAAGGTTTTGTGATTTTGCATGCGACCCATGAGAAAGTAGTGAACAGCTCACTAAGAGGAAAGAAACAGAAAATGGCTCAAGTGCAGCTTCTGTTCCTTCCACCCAGAAGTGTTTTAGAAACGAACAGCTTTCCAACATCCTGATACCCACAGGGCCTCCCTCAGCCCATGTTTAACCTCCTTGCATCTCCCATTCTTGTCCAGTTCTTCTCTGAACAACCTTTATGATGATCAACCATATCTCTGCTTATCTGAAGCCTTCTGCTATGCTGGACTATTGTGTTAAGGCTCCCATAATTTCTTTTCTCTATTTTTGCCTGCACATGGGCTATGGTCTTGCATGATACATCTGATACAACCCAAGCAAAATAGCTTTGCTGGACATGCAGAGTGTGTCAGTACTGAGTGAGCACAGCAGGTCCTTCCTTTTTGGGTCTGCTGGACAAGCTGCACACATACCTTGGGACTGCTCTGGATGTAGCTCTAACACATGGTTGGGATTTTGGGGTGCTCAGAGAAAAGCCTCAAGAGCCCCCTGCTCTGCTTCCTGCTCTAAGTGCACTCCTACACATGTAACAGATTTTTTTTCTGGTTATTAGGGAAACCAGGAAAGCTGTGGTCCTGTGACGTACCCAAATCTGCCTCTTCCCTGGATCTTCCAGACTCGCTTGCCACTCAGTTGCTGTTCAGCAGTAATTCAATAATGCGTACCAGGAACCAGGCAGCATGTCCAATGAGGGAACAGAAGCACTTTAATGTCATTCATGATCAGTCACAACTAAGCAACAGAGCTAATTTTTTGGCATTCATTCCTCTAGTAAGGACTCAAGGAAAAAGCTCAACATATTCTTGATTAGATTTGAAGGAAGTCTGCAACCTACTCACAGACAGAAAGGAAGGCAAATGAATCCAGGACATCACTTGTGTATGTGACCCATTGCACTGATGGATGAGGAGGGAAAAAGGATCGTGTCCTAACACCGTGGTGCTGCCACTTGCCTCCTCCAAACCATAAAAATTTCAAGAGACAAGGATGGATGTGAGAGTATAAGGTTCTTGAAGTACTTTGATCTCTCGTTTCCTTCCCCTTGAATTACATCAGCTACTAAGCAGAGTAAGATAGAAATGGGTGTCTAAAGGGGTTTTGGAGGCAGGAAGGTTGAATGGGGGCATCTGCTCTACATTCTGGTGCAGACTGGGTGGTGTCATTTGTGCTCAGCAGGTCCTGAGGATGAATGAGAGAGGACTAATGAGAATGTCAGGAAGAAACCATCTATTAATGCTCTTGCCTTGATACAAAAATCTATCGTGTCCTTCTCCTGTTCCTTCTACTTTACTTACAACTCAGCCACATTTTTAGCTTAGTCACTTCATCAAGCCTGTGAGATAAATCACTGCCCTGTGAGGGAAATGAGCTCAGGAACATTTATAACAGTGTGGGGTCTCATGAAATCTTGATTTAGTGACCACCATTCCCATGACCATCATTATCTGTCATATCTACCATCACTTATGGCCTGCTTGCATTGGATTTTACCCCAAAACATGGAAATAAGATATTCCTCACCAGAGGGAACACATAGTGATGCAGCAGGGGAACACACAGTGATGGAGCTGGCAGGGGACCGTCGCTCCCTGTTTGGTTGCGTGGTGAAATCCATGGTGGCAGGTTTCTCTGGTCCTGGGCAGAAGTCCCACTGACCAACAAGCCTCTTGCCTGTGAGGAAGTGAAGATCTGCTGCCGGCTCAGTGCAGCGACAGGGAGCGGAGCGCTCAGAAGGGGAGAGCTGGCTTTGCCAGAAAGCTGAGCTCCTGCGTGGTGGGACGCGGCTGTCAGGAAGCCTGGCCAAATGTCTCAGCGAGCTGGTGACGTGGCTCTGCCTCGCCACCATCTGCCGCCAGCCGTCCCCAAGCACAGCCTGAGCGTGGAGCTGCTCTGCAAAGCAAGGCTGCAAATTAGCTCCATGAGAAGGAGGCTGGTAACGAATCCCACCCCACGCAGGGTGCTCCGGGAGACGTGGCAGGCAAACTGCACAGCATCGTGCGAGTGCCAGGCCATGAGTGGCTCCTGCAATTGAAGCCAAGGGCTGCTGAGTCTGCCCAGCACCCAGCACGCAGTGTTCACACACCACCATCTCCCTGGGGCAAAACAGCTCCACCTTCTATGGCTTTCTCACTGCCAGCAAGGGGTCTACCAAACTGCTGATTCCACTGCAGGTCTTGTTCATCTTCTGCAGCCCAGACACCCTCGGCTGCCGCGTGAGACGCCGCAGGTCTGAGTCTGCCTCCCATTCGCAACACTGGTCCCTCCCACGGGTGCACAAGAAGACTTGGAATTGGTGTTTTGTTTTCTACAGGGCCAGTCTCACACATATGGTCTATTGCCTTCTTTACTGCCCAGAACAAATCCCCTGGAGCTAAAGGAATTTGCTGTTTTAAGAGGAAACAATTATTGATGAGCACTAAGGGTGTCACAGACTTTACTCTCCCCCACCCCCTCCTTTTCCTCTCCCAGTTTTCTTGCTGTTGGAGACAGCCATCTGCTCTGCCTGCCCCGGGGCTCAGCCCTTGCAATAATAGCATCTCCAAGCAGTCCCAAGCACAGGGAAGCCGTGAGCCAGCAGAGTCTGCAAGCACCAGATGAGGAGGCCTCATGGGAACTGAGTGAGAAAATAGGAGGCCCAGCCTAATGATCGTCTTGGAGTGTTCCCATCGCTTGGGAAGCTGAGACCGGCAGCAGAGACGGGCTGCTCTGGGTTATCACTTTTGCACAGGGAGCAAACCCGCGCCAGGCAGCTTGCTTGATTCCCAGGCTGCTTGGCACCTCTCTACCACCCAGAGACTTTGCAAAGGAAGAATGCCAATCTTCTGGAATGCTTACAGGAAGGAAAACGTGGCTTTATAATGCAGCTCTTGCTCTCTAGTGTTTCACACTAATCAGCTGGAGGCCAGCAGCATGGTGACAACTTCAGCAAAGCCCGGAGCCGTGCTGCAGCCAGCAGGGGCTGGGCAGAAGGAGCTGTCAGTGAAGGATTGCCCCTTGCCTGACCCTCTGCAAACCGCGACTCACGGCTGCATGAGGCTGATAACATTGCATTGCTTTGTGTGCGCACCACAAAGCAGAAGGCATCGAGCCTCAAGATGACTCCTGTGTCAAGTCCAGCCCGGCCAGCAAAATCGATTCCTTCCTGCTGGAGGGCAGGGTGAGCTCTACAGTCTGCTAGCACAGTCAAAGGTGGCTTCTTGCTGCATAGGGTTGAGTTCCACCATCCAGGGCGTTTCTCCTCCACCCTCAGGAAACAGGACCGTGCTCCACTTTTGCTCTAAGAAAGAACTACATCTTTCTCCCTGCAGTGCTGTGAGCCTTCAGCTAATGAGACAGCCCCGCTCTAGAAACTCGGAGGAAAAAAGCAAACTGTTGCCAATTTTCTGCAAGGTTCCTTTACGGGGAGTCCAATAAAGCACAAGAATAGATCTGATTTGCTAGAAAGTAGGACTTCTTCATCCCTAGAGATTGTTCTTATTGCCAGAGAGCAAGCTGCAGCAGAGTGATCAACCCGCACCCGGGAGCGTGGTGGAAACAAGCCCAGAGGTGAGTGGAGGATCCTCAGCTCCTGCTGGTTGGTGGCAGAGCTCCTGGAGTGCAGGCAAAGGGCTTGATGCTGCTGCCTCTGTTCATGTTCTCCTTGTGAATTTTAAAGCAGGGCAGACATGTTAACTCCGTTTCTCTTACCTTCCTACCAGGTATGTGCTGTAAGTGCTGGAGACTGGTACTATGAACAGAAAGGCAAATTTATAGCCAACAAGAAGAGGTGACATGGTGTGAGCCACAGACTTCTTAAAGACCTGGCAGCTTTCTCAGCTAATAATCCAGGCCCAGTGGGGTTCTACTGAGGTGGGGATGGGGATAGCGCTGCAGCTCCACACCGGCACAGGGCACTGTGTCCAGTCCTACAGCCCACTGTGCTCCCTGGGGAAGGCAACTCCATAATCCATGTTTACAAAATGCCCACTTAGTGCTGGAGCTGGACACACTAAGATGACTGCCTGTGCCAGGGAAATACACTCGCTCAGGGTGACAGGCTGCCTGTAGCACTGCACAGGCGTGTAGGACAGGAAATCAAGGGGAACAAATATCCTGTTCAGATACTAGAGGACAGCGTGTAATTACCTGAGCTGGGAGCCAGCCAGGACTCCAGGAGTAATACTACTGCAAGAGCAAAAGAGCTGAAAACGGCAAGGGAGGGAAGGAGGGAGAGAGATGGGGGAGGTGGGTACCAAAGAACCAGGCACAGAATTTGACTCTTTTTCAGAAGGCAATAGCACAGCATCTCTGCACTGTGCCCCTCACTAGGGCTTTGATCCAGAATGGATGGAGAGTGAGATGTGGTCCTCTGGATGCCTTCCACATCCTGTCTTCTTCAGCCACTCCATTGTCCTGTGGAGCTGGGATCTGCTCAGGGGATGCTTTGGCCAGGTATTCCTCATACCATCCCTCACCACTTTGACCCAGCCATAGCCCCTCACACTAGAGCCCACAGGAGCTCTGCTGGCCTCTTTGAACTGGGTCATTTTATACACTGTGCCAGTCCTGAGGTAAGTTTTTGCAGCCACACCTGAACACTGCTGGAATGGCACATAAGGACTTGAGCCCAAATCAACCCCAGAACCTGGTGAGGAAGATGTAGCTGGATTGGAGCAATGCACCACAAAATACTTCGAGGACAAAGTAGGGAGTTGGAACCTTCAGCTGGTGGCAAGAACCTGCTGTCACAGGAAAACAGTGACAGGGGCTGTGCTTGCAGAAGCAGACTCAAAGTGGTTTCAGCCTCACATTTGTGACCTTCCTCAGAGCTAGATGAAACCTGCTGAATTCAGACTTCTCCAAGTGCTTCAGAGCTGTCAAGCACTGGGTCAGGCTGTGTTGGGCTGATGTGTGCATCAGGAAAGTGGCACTGCAGATCTCTAAACCAGGATGAAAACCTTCATGTTTTCTGAGGGAGTCAATACTGGAGTCTCTGCTGAGGAGCTTTCCCAAGTTGGGCCGAGCCCTTCGGGCTCAGTTTTGTGCCCGTATTGAAGGAATCTGGATGAATGCAGCATGATGATGTGCCATTTGCTCTGGACTTTGCTGTGTTCCTTCAGCTGGCTCATGCCAGGCTTCAGTGCCCCAAATCTCTACTGAGAGCAGCCTTGCAGACCAGGCCTCTTCACAGAGGAGACCCTCACCCTGGTCCCACTACCCATACATGGTTTTAAAGAGCTTATTCTGCTTGGTGCTGCCAGACCTGATCTACAATCCATTTGGCCTGGTGGAGGTGCTGGCTTTGGCTGAGATATGGGACCAGAGCCATGGCTGGCAGTGCCCAGGGCAGGTGGGCAACCAGGTGGCTTTAGGGGATGTGTGTTAGGATCCAGGACTTACTATGAGCCCTGAACTTCTGTGTCTCCCACGGGATTTTACAGCTGGTGTTGAATTGATTCAAAGCCAACTCGGTCTCTGGAGCTATGTTTTGGTGTCCTCTGGAGCACTGGGCTATGCAGTTCCCACTGCAGAGAAGAGAGCAGCAGCCACCATCTCCTCCTTCCATCCATATCACTGCATTTCCCATCACACTTTTCAAGAACAATTTTTCTCCTTAACCACAAGTCCCAAGTTTCAAAGTTAATTGGGGCTGGCGAGGTATAAATAGATGCTGGACCAGATGGAAACTCTGTCGTGATTTATAGCTAGCTGAGCCATCACATGTTCCACTTGTACTCTGAGCAAGGGCACTATTAATTATGGCATTGCCCAGGCAGATCGCATGGGAGGTTACAGTGATATTCAGGCTGAAAACTTAAATATAACCAGGCTGTGACGTTTTGCTGAGTAAGCAAGATGCAGAGAGGACCTGCCTATTGCAGCAGCACAGTTTTCAAGGCGTTTCTCCATTGAGCCCCAGGGAAACAGGGGTTTTGGAGGGCTTTGGATGGATAAAACCAACATAGCGGGTCCTTCACAGTGACTGTTCCTTTGCAGGATCCTGCTTTTGTCCAGGCAAAGTGCAATAAAGCCGAGGGACATTTTCCTGGTGCTGAAGCTGTGTTTTCCCACTGTTCCCCAGTAGCTGCTTTGAGAAGAGCCCACGTTACAGGCATCCTCTTGCTGATTTAGACAAGACCTCCTGATCCAAACAGGGAATCAGGATTGAGCTTCACCCATAAGTCTTCTCTTGATCTCTCAACCCTGTGCCTCTGCCTGTGGCCCCAGCAATGTGCTTCTAGATCCTGAAACAGTCCTCAGAGGAAGGAAAGGCTCCTGTATGAGACCCTGGGATAGGGAGGACTGGGATAAAGCAGCAGGAGATAAGGGAGGCTGAGCCCTGACTGCAGCTAGCCTCTCCTGCCAGTTACCGTCACTGCAGAAGGCAATCCAAGCCCTGGGAAGGGAGCTTTGCACATTCCTGGGCTGAGAAAGGTCGTTAAAAACAAGGAAGTGTGAGCATCCCACCTCACAAGTCCTCTTCCCTTCACTCCACAGCTTTGGCTGGATGTGGACCATCATTCTGCCAGCCCAGAGCTCAGCCCTGTGTCACTCAGAGAGGCTGCAGTCCCGGCTGATGAGAGCAGGGGAGAGGGAAGCTCTTTATTGGTGTTTCCAGGAGGATATAAGGATCAAAAGACTTGCCTGAGGTCATCTGGGAGAGTGGTGCTCCACCAGATCTCCTGAGTTTCAAGCCTCTTTTCATCACCACTTGTTTCTCCTCATAGCCTACGCTTGAAACATCTATTCAGTTATCTGTTGTGAATTGGGATTTTGCTAATTACTGGAAGAAAATGAGGGCCAGGACAAGGCGGGTGACTATTCCCACCTTTCCCCAAGCCTTTCTGCCTGAGGAACAGAATCCCCATCACTTACGAAGCAGTTGGTTCAAGAACAGTTTGCAGACATCCTGATTTTTATGGGACCTGCTGCTCCATGGTAAAAGAGAACACGAGTCACATCCTCCTCTTGCTTTTAGAAGGCATCAACCCCTTGCATTCCCCGCACTGTGTAGCTTTCAGAATACATACAAGTGTCACACAGTACTGTCAGATATGAAGAAGTCTTTACAAAAGCTTCCTTGGGAGGTCTTTGCATCACAGACTGAATAAGATGTGCAATTACAGAGCCATGATTTAAGAACTTAAAACCCAGCTGAGCTTGATAGAAGGTATCAGACTTACAAACAATACGTAGGGAGAATTTAATCTTGCAGGGACTGCAGTTATTTGAGGGGAGAGATTGTGTTTGGGATTAAGAGCCAAATTACTGCACAAGTTTTTATTAAATCTTTGTATTTTCAGCCATACCTTATTATGGCTGTTTTGGGACAGGAGCTTGGGTTTATGATGGGCATAAATCCTGAAAAATAGTTTGGATTCTTTGAAGCAGGCAAAACACGAACAAAGTGGATTTGGACATTATCTAGGCTACTGACTGCTTAGAGTTCACACACAAGCATTTCATTACTGCATGCGATTTTCCAGAAAGCACCAAAAGGAGGCAAAAAATATTTAATTTCCCTGGTATTTCTAAAACCCCAAAGAAGCCCCAAGCACGTACACACAGCCCCCCCGCCTGCCTGCACTCACGCTGGGAAGCGCGTGTCTGAGCATCCCTATTTTGAACTGATCTCAGTATTAACACACTGCAGGGACACAACCTCCTTCTTACCTTAGAGCTCAAGTGACCAAAGCCCAACTCCTCCTGCGGGATGCTGGGTGGGTGTTAATGGGCTTTGCTGGGCTCTGCTGTGTCCGGATGGCCACAGCCCTGGCTGGATACATGCAATGGCTTTGCAGGAGCCAGGGGAGCAGGGGCTGGGGGCTGCTGGGGGCTCACGCCTGGGGCTGGGTCCGCAGGTGTCTATGTTTCACCTGACAAATCAATCCAAACACACCAACGTCATGTCTTGGTGTGCAAGGGACATAGCTGTGCAGGGCAACTGTCTGATTTAGACTGAGCATTGTCACTGTAGGAGACTGAGCAGGAGCTTGGACAAACGCTTTTCACCCTTGTTGTCTCAGATTTAGGTGGTTTTATGCAGCTGACTCCATAACTGACTATGGGACCGGGAGCTAAGCTTGGAGCTGAATGGAGCCGGTTGTCCCCAGCAACAGTGCAGCATCCTCTCTGGCTGTGTGACAGGTAATGTCATGTTATTAGAACAACACTGCCTGCAAAAATACCTGGGGAAGTAAAACTGAGTGTCCGCAGTTTGATGGAGGCAGTGCTGGCCCCTGTGCCCCATGCAGCAGCTCCCTACAGCTCATCCTTAGTGCCAGTCACCTGGGCACGAGTGGTCATCTTGCTAGATAATTTAACAAACTTGTTCATGTCCCTGCACCTCTGCAAGTGGGGTGACAAATACAAAGTGCTTTGAGATCCTCTGTGGGAAATAACTCACTCTTATCACCAGACCTGAGCACTTGAGCATCGTTTTATCTGCCAGGAATGCAGGTCTGTGCCAGGTGAATGAGGATACAATCAAATGAACCACAGAGGCCAGGAGCTGGGAACAGGAAGGAGCAGGCTGGGACAGGGAGCAAAATACTAAGCACACACTGAGGTGTTTGTGGGTCAGATCCATGGCACCAGGAACACTTCAGCCTCAGCTGTGAAGAAATGCATTCGCTGCTGTTCAGGCTCCCTGCTGCATCAGTTTCCAGCCAAGGACCAAAGCTGCTCCAGAGCTCCGGTGGCATCTGAAGCTTGTTGCGACAGCAGGAGGAGGCTGTGTCCCTGTGCGGAGCCGTGACATGTCCCTGTGGGCACAGCTCCCATGCAGGCTGCAGAGACCCCGCTGGGGAACTGTCACAGCTGACACGGCAGCAGGAGAAATGGTCTGTTCCCTGTCACCTCTCGCTGTGTGCTGCTGGCTCACCAGCTGCTCTACAATAGGTCACTCCCTTCGGCTCCGTTTGCTGCTTTGCCCTTTCCATCCCAGTGCAATTGCTTTATATCCCAAACGGGTCAGTCTGGGAAATTCCAGCTTGTGCCATGTCCCGAAGACCTTTTCCCCTTTGCATTTTCCATTGGGAGAGGACAAGGGAAAACTGGAGCAGCACCCCTGATGTGGGTACCAGGGACCTGCACCCGCTGAGAGCATCATGGGCACTGGGATGTATTAAACCCAGGAGCAGAGTGGTAAAATGCTGCTATGAAAATGCCCTCCTTGTCACCGTGGCTGTGGTCACCTGCCACTACAAGCTGACCAAGGCCAAGTCCACTTCCTGTCACACAGCTTCACAAACGCTGGCTGCTACTCCTGGGCCAGCTGTGCTTGGGTGCAGCATCCTTCCAGGGCCAGCACCATCCTCCCTGCCCACTGCCCACTGCCCACTGCTCTGGGAAGCAGGAAGGCAACAGGAGGAAAATATTCACCTAGTTCAAGGCTGGCTTCTTGTTAGAGAGAAGCCTGATTCTCCCAGCAGGACGAACACTTCTAATTTATAGTGACAGAGGGAAGGAATTTGATGTTTTCTGGAAGCCAGAGTCTTCCATCAGCTGTAACTTAGTCTCTGTTGAAGGGAGTGCTTGCTCTGCATGGAGGGAAATTGGGAAATAGGGCCCCGCCGAGGCCATCAGGACACAGGGTCAGTGGTCGCTCCCATGTACTCGGCGCTGTTTCCCTGGCACTGAAATACAGCTTCCGTAGGGATGCAGCACCAGACCACCTCACACACCTCGCTGACACCCTCTGCTCCCCATGTTCTCCTGGGAGGATAAAAGGGCTGTGCACGGCACTGTGCCCTCTGGGCTTGCACACAAATCCTGCCACATGCCTTGCACAAGACCTCAGCCAGCATCAAACAGGGAAAAGCGAGGGTCCTTCCCTCCATCACCTTTGCCCAGGAAACACCATCCCTGCACAGGGCTGCTTCCCCCTCCTCGAGCCACCAGTGCCTTCCCCAGTGACCCTGGCTCACTCCCACTGCGATTGCTGCCGTTCTGGGTGATTAACTCAGTGTGAGTAATTTTGTGGCAGATGATCTCATTCATGTGGTTTCTGCTATTTCTCCAGCAGAGCAGAGGGAAGGGGGAAAAGAGAGGAGAGGAGTGGACAGAAACACGATGTCCATGACAGCCATCCCCTCCATGCATGCTCAGGAAGCCTGGCGCCAGCCTGAAAACCACTTATTGCTACAGGCAGAGCAGAAGGAAACTTGCTGGCAAATTGGTTTCTCTCAATAGAGGGCAATTTAATCATTTAGGCCGATAAGGGCTCAATTATGGCTTTGCAATAAAGCCAGTGTTTGGATCAGTGAGCAGCAACAGTGACCAAGGAGCAGCCTTGCTTGCTGGGCTCCTTGGGAGGGTGGGGAAGGCCCCTTACGTGGAACATGGCACTGGATGGCTGGGCCACTGGGGACTGCCAAGCTCTGCCTCTGCCAGGGGTCCCTTTGTGAGGGACTCTAGGGACCCACTAGGGTGCCGGGTGGTGGACAGACGTCAGTCAGGAGAGTGAGGGTGGCAGCACTGCCCTGTCCCAGGCTGCACTGCGAGGAAACTGGAGTGAACCCTATGAAATGGAATGAGATTAACCAAGCAGCTGAATTATTCTAAGCTAATAAAGTACCTGGTCCAGATGGCTCCCACTATGAATACTATTAAAGAGAAAAACTTAGGGTAAATTAGGAGATTTGAGGCTAACGCTTTCAATTCCTGAGCAGAAGATGCTCTGTGGGGTGGGGAGCAGCCTCCTGCTCTATGACTGCCCCCAGAGGCAGATTTAGTGCTTCCCTGCAGCCCCGGAGAGAGGAGTATGTGCTCCTTCTCATCCAATTTCTGCTGTCTTTCCCTCAGAAACCCATGCTGCTGCTGCTCTTGTTGCCACCTGGCATCACCAGGTTTGGAGTCATGGAGGTACTTTCCTGCCACGCACATGCCTAGGCAAACCCCGGATGCTTGGGATGCATTTATGGAATTATTTCCCATCTGTGAGAGTGGTCTGAGCCCTCAGACAACTCAGTGCTGGCCCCGTCCCTCTGTCTGATGGGAGCCCACACTAAGACTCTACTAAGGGAGCAGGCAACATGAATTTAACTTTTGGTGTCTGAAATAAGCCACAAGCAGCAATAAGACCTGCACTGTGTTTGCCTTGCAAAGGGCTGAGCTGCAGCCCCAGATGCAGCGGGGCTCTGCAGGAGGCTGCATTTAAATGGCAAGCTGCAAACCACAGCATGCCAGGTACTATTTATCCCTCCCTCACTCTGGGCAATGGATGCAAGAGGCAGTAAGTAAGATCTTGCTGCAGAGCCGGGGTACATGCAGCCCTGAGCTGCACTGGAGGGAGTGGGGCAGAGCTAACCAGGCTTCAAATGGCCTAGGACATCCATGCCATGCAGGGGAGAGTGACAGCTCATGACACCAGCCAGAGCAGCTCAGGACAGGGAAGCAGAGCAGGCAGGACTCCTTAGAGGCACAGCATTTCCTACCCACCATGGTGTTTGGCTGGGGATGGATATTTAAAGCACATCTTTATTCCAACAGGGAGAGGAGGAAACTACGGCGGGGAGAAAAGAGCTGGTTTTGCTCTGCTCTGTCTGCAGTGACTGGGGCAATAGATGTCTGGTGTGTTTAGGTTTTTAATTCCCCTGATGAGATGTATAAGCTTGCTATTTGTTTTAATTAATGTGAAAGAAGTCAGAGTGCCAGAAAGTGGTGAGAGAGGTGGCGCAGGGAGGGGAGATGAGGACATTTGAAATTGAAGCATCCTATTAATATCCCCACTGTTGTATGAAAGGTTATTAATGAACCAAAGAAAAATGAAGAGGGAGGGAAACAAGAGAATCGAATCCCTTTCTGCTTCCCATCACTTGCACTGCCACCAGGACACCTTCCAAGCCCTGCTGCAGTCCTGCTGCCCTGTATCGTGTCCCTTTCCCTGCTGTCTTTAATCTACTGGGGGGAGCCACACTCCCACTGGTGCTGGATGGGGTGGGAGGGTTCAGAGAGCTGGTGTCCCACGACACTTGCACGAGGCTGCTCAAAACTGCACCCATCTGACATCCAGAGCAACATCTCCTGCCTTGGACCCAGGATCTTGCCTTGCAAATCCGCTGCTGCAGGCATCCGAGTGCAGCCTTGGCGTGATGTCTGATGGGGAGAGGTGCTGCAACAGACAGTAAAACCTCACTTGGTTTACTTATCTTATTTTTTCTGCTCTTTTGGAGGTTGACGTGACCCGTCTGTGTTTCCAGCCCTGCACTGAAGCTGTGCTTGCCCAGGAATTGATTTGCTATGCTTGAGATGGAAGCAAACAAAGATTAAATTTAAGCTATTTGTTCAGTATCTCAGTTACGCAACTGGACATCATAGATTAGGGAAGGTGACCTCCCATAGCGCAGGGGGGATTTACTGACATGTTCAAGCAAATATTACACTTCCTGGGATGCAGCACAGCTCAGGATGGAGGAGAATAGGGAACCAGCCTGGCTGCCAGGCCCATCTGTGCTGCCTCCCTGCATCATCTCTGCCTTTCCCCAGAGTCTCAGACCGCAGGTCGCAGGATCTCCAAAGCAGAGCCAGGCTTGCTTCCTCCAGCAAGGAGGAAGGGGAGAAAAAGAAAGGAAAGAAAGATGAACGGGAGAGGAAGGGGGAATGAGCCTTTGCAGGATCTTGGTCACCTGCTAAGCATGGCCAGCCCCAGGAGATGGAGGATTTTGTTCTGATCACCATAACCCATACTCCTGGCTCCTGAGAGCCTTGTGGTATTGGTGGAGCCAAGGCTTTGGGCTCTTGGTTTGCTGCAGGGAGGCTCCCTAGGGCCAGGGCTGTTCTGAGGGCTGTGGCAGCGGGCAGGAGCCAGGCAGAGGAGAGGACACAACACTATCGACTGTAAGAAGGTTCATTTGCTCAGGAAGCCATTAATGGACCAGAGATTTAAAATTAAATCTGTGTGCTTAAAAACAGAAAAGAAGGGAAAGAAGCTGGGCGAGGACTGGTGTTTGCATTGCAAACTGTCACTGCCTCTGTTTGTGAAAAGGCTTTTGACTGACAGCAAAGTTTGTCAGAGGCATCTGACGTCAGAGCTCTGAGCAGCGAGGTGTTGGAGTGACAGCTCGCCAACAGCAACAGCAGCATCAGCTGCCTCTGGGTAGCTGCAAGCTCTTCTCCTCCTCCTTCTTGCCAGGTTTCAGAGCAGATGAGTGGCTGCCCCAGCACTGACCTGCCGCCTACCTGGGGCACTCCTGGGTGGAGGAAGAAAGGAAAGATGCCTTCATGCCACATGGCTGTGGAGTTGCTGTACCCCAGTAATGGAGCCACAACCCCTTCTCTGGCTTCAGAAAATTCATGAATGTGTAAGCGCCAGACTGCAGCACTAACCAGCCCCCTCCTGGGCCTTCCCCCATTTCTCGCTGGCTTCTGTGCCACCTCTGACATGACCTGGATGTAATAAAGGCTCTGCCTGAAGCAAACCAGGCAAATCAGCAGGAGACTAAACCAGTTATTGCATGCTTTGACACTGAAACAATGTCATACCTCTGGCAATGGCAAGGCCAGGGCAGAGCCGAGGACAGAGGAGGAGGCTGGGGTGAAGGCAGGGCGAATGGCTCACATTTTCTCTCTCGATGTGAAGTCTTGCAAATGGAAATGATTTGCCAGAAGAGCATCTGTTTCTCAGGCAGAGGCTGTACCACTGCAGGCTTCCTCCAGAGACATCGCTGGCCCTTCCTGCAAAGAAATAAATCAATAAAAGCAATGGCTATAGTGAGGGATTTGGCCGTCTGGGCTTGGAAACACCTGAGCCATGCGGGATAACTGCCCTGTGGCTGTGGCTGGCTGGGTTTTCTGAGCCCCAAGACACCTGCTTACTGATGAAGTGGTTCGGTCCATCTGTTTAATGTTGTGCTAGCTGGGAAATTGTTTCTCTGCTTTGGCTTTAAATGATGAATTGTTGCCTGAAAGATTATCCTGTTTATCTCTCTTTGTTCCAGTGGCCCCCTCTGCTGCCCTTGCTCACACCTCTGCTCAGGCGCTGCAGGAGCGAGGGCAGAGGGAGCAGGAGATACGACCATCCCAGCCCCAAATATCAGACTGTTGATCTTTACCCCAAGCCACCCTGTCCCCACCTGAAATCCTGCCTCTGTCCAGCTCATGGTTTGTCCAGAACACGGAGCAGGGTCTGACTCTCCTGAGACTAGAAAAGAGCATGAGAAATACATAATAGCTGGAATGAGAAAGGTGGGGAGGAGAAGGACCAACTTCCACATCTCAGCCCTTCCCGTCACCTCCTGCCTCTAATTTCCTTCACTTCCATGGAGAGCACTTGGAGCTGCTCTCTGCTTGTACAGGAAGGTCTGTATGTGCTCATCCCCTCTTCTGTGGCCCTATCCAGATGATCTCCTGTGTTTTCCCTGTGTCCAGTGGTCTCTAGAGGATGAATTTGCCAGCTCGATTTGTGGTTTAGATAATTTCCCTCAGGAAAATCCTTGGGTTGTAACTCTCTTAAGAGGGACGAATATTTTCACTCTGAAACTGGCGTTGGTTACTGCTCTGCCAATGCAGGCTTGAAAGTGTTAAACATCCTAAGCCAGCTGGGTCTCCAACCCTAAGCCAATAGAAACAGCAACCGAACCCCAAAACCACCACTGAGAAGCTCCCATTTCATCTGGGTGTTTCTGAGAACAGGAGCCCAAATTCCTCTCTGTTCCCTGACAACATGGACCAGCCACTTGGGAACCAGGTTTTCATGCAAATGAAATGGAGATGTTGAATCTGAGATTCATGAGCCCAGCTCAGCGCAAGAGCCAGAATAAAGCAATGAAGTGACAGGATGGATTCAGCTGTAATTTAGTTAGAGCTGGGGTGGGAAATCTGCAGAAGGTCACAGTGACACTAAAGAAGTGTCTTGTATTAAACTCAGCTCAGGTTTTCATGTCTCGGTAAAAGAGCTGGAGCATCTATAACTAGTCGCAGGTTATTTTTGGCATCCCAACCTATTTTGTAGTTCCCAGGGGGACGAAACAGCTTCTCTTTGACTTTGCAAAGCCCAGATTTCTTTTTGTGTCTGCAGGATGCTGGGATCTGCATTTAAATTCTTCTGCCACAGCCTGTCTTAACAAAAACTCACAGGTCCAGGCAATTAATCTTCTTGCTTGCTTTGCACAAAGCAAAGAGCCCAAAACGTAGACAAGGGCTATGTTGTTCAAACTGCTGTTCAAAATGACAATGCGAAAGGGTATCACAGCCCTAAAAAGCCTAAATTCTCAGCAGATGCAGTAGTCTGAGGGATCACTCTGTTATTTCCTTCTTACAGATCACTGGGCCACAGACATTTGCTTGAGGTCACTTGGAAAGCCAGCATCAGACACTGCTACCAGAACCAGGCCACCAGTGGTTCCATGGACCTGCCATCAGACAGGTTTCCATGACTCTCCCTCTTCCTTTAGCATGTCCTTTCCCGAGCCCCAGATGCACCCACACCATGTTCCTGCACTTCTTAAGGCTGTTTGTGAGATTGGTGCCAGTTCTGCAACTCACTGTATGACATCTGGTTTGCCTTCCTTCCTGCTTCTCCCAGGTGGAGATAGCCAGGAAAATATTTAAGCCATCATACACAAGCCCATCAAAATCAAAGTACTTCACAAAATTGACTGTGTTTCACTGGAATGTTGTTTTGAAATGAAACAAACAAACAAAAAGATCTGGCAGCATCAAAACATCTTGTTTCAGCATTTTCAGGAGAAAGAAAACCTCCAGTTCTATTCTGAAAAGGCTTTTCACTGCTGCGATTGTTTCAGAAAATAGCTAAATCAAACAGAAATAAAACTAAAAATCAAAGTCTTTTTGAGATGGATGCAGTTTCCATATTTTTCTCTGATGGGCAGCCAAGGAGACACAGTGCCATGTCGGGCATCCCACCCAGTACAGTGCTGGTACAGCACTGCTTGCTTCTGGCTCCCTGTGCACACATGTGGGGCCACAGAAGAGCAAGGAGCTGACCCAGGGCTAGCTAAAAGCTGGGAAAACCAGGCAATATCAGGGAAACCCTGCTATCTGTAAGGAGATGCTCTTCCTCTCATCAAGGACTAACTTCCACAATAAAGGTGCACACTGAAGATGGACCAAGAGGACTCATGATGTGATGAGAGCAGATGTTTTAAGAGGTGTTCCCTGCCTCTGTTTGCAGCTTGAGGAAGATCAGGTGGGTTCTTCCATTGCATCAATGCATCTAACACCCAAATCATGTACCTGGGACAGAAGTGCTCCTGCACTGTCTGTGGTAGGGCACCATCCCAGCAAGGTGGGGACCACAGCCTTGAGTGCTGCAGCATCCTGCAGCTCCCCAGCAGCCGGGCAGTGGGAGCAAAGCCCATGGGGCTGGGGTACAGCTCACAGGGTGCAGAGGTTTCTGCTGCAAAGTTCATTATAGGAGAGTTTTCAGGGAATTCGGGGCTCTGAGCTTAAGCCTGGTCTTCAGCTGTCCAGACATCTAATCTATTCATATCTCAGTATTTCACGTTTCCTTCTAATACTTGGATGTATAAGGCCACTGTAACTCTTGGCTTTGATAGGGAGTAAAGCTCCTGGCACCGGGAAGCTGGGCAGGTGCCTGCAGAGCAATCAGCTAAGGACTGAGGGAAGTGTGCATACAGGCAGCATCTCCTCCGGAGTCCATCCAGGGCTCCAGCATTGAGTGTATTTTGCCCTGAAAAGCAAAAATAAGAAAAAACTGAAAATGGACTCGAGCCACTGGATCGCCACAGTGAGCTGGTACTAATGCTGAGGAGTCCACTTAGACCTTGGGCAGACACTGCTGGAGAAACAAAATTCCTGCCTCCTTTAGTGATGTCAATTTTAGACAGGCAGGAGGGAGAGAAGCAAACACGGTGTTTACAAAACCAAAAAAACCCTAAACCTGAACCTCCAGGATGGAGATTATCCTGTCCACCTAGCCCACAAGGGATCCAGAGAAGAGCTGGTACAATATGTGCTGGTGCATGGTCAGTGGTGATTACCTACTTCCCATATTTCTACATCCTTCACAATTTTATTGAAATAAACTAAAAGCCAGTCTTGGACCTTGTAAGACAAGGTAGTTATCTCTACAGCCAGCCAGCAACAGATTTATTGCCCTCCAAGATGCATTCAAACCATATTTTCTTTCATATGACAAGTGTCCTATTTTATTAAAGCAGTTTTTCAGCAGTCCTGAATCACTGCTGCAACTCCATTTTGTCAAAAGCCAACTGAAGATGTTTCGTTTTCTACTAGAGTCAAGGAAACCGAATACTTGAACCTTTGTGAAACAGGGAACATCAAGCCTTTAATGGTAAGAACTGAAGTACAAAAAGGGCACGTTTTCAGGCAATAATGATAAACACTTTCATAGTTAAACTTGAAAGTGAGGGAGTCTTTTTGGCAGCAAAAAAAAAAATGGTAAACTGTTTTTACAGCACTTTCACTGAGTATTGAAATGAGTGGGCCTAAATTTTGAAGATTGGAAGCAATTTGGACGAGTTTGAAGAGTTCTCTGTGGTAAAAAGTGTGGAACCCAGTCTGAATTGCATTGGGAATGTTGACAACGATGCCCTCAAAAAGACTGACAAAGATGAAGGATTTGATGAGTTTGCAAATGTAAAAAAAAAATGTTGAAATTAAATGTGAAGAGGGGAATAAAAATAAGACTGGTGAGGTAAGAAATGGAGTGATATATCCAAGCACTTGGTGTTAAATATAGTGTCTGTAAAAACATGAAAACATTATGTGTTTTTACTGATAGTACCAGAGCCAATCTATCTTTATAGACAGATGATAAGAAATATAATAGCTCTGAGACTACTAAAGCAATCCATGTAAAAATATATTTCCAAGATATGCTTGTAGTGAATTTTATCATGTTCTTCTTTCATTTTAAACTTTCAGAAGATATATATTCTTCCCAGTACAAAATCCCTTACATTTCCTCCTAGAGTTTTCTATATTTAGAGAATTAAGAAAGGAGTTACAACACTTGAAAGGGCAGTCTGTTGATGGCATATATAGATAAGGCATTTTAAAAGGTAATGCACATTATTTTTGGCTTTAGGATGGGTTACGTCAGCAGACAGACGAGAGTTAGGAAGCTAAATGTGAGCTTGCTGTGAAGAACACAGCAGGTTATTGAGATCTCTGTTTATTTTCAAGTTGATGCAGTGTTTTAGGGTATTATGGCAAAACTTGTGCTATCACTTGGTTGATCATAACTGGTCTTGCCTTCAGTTTGTAGTTACACAGCTTGAGTCACAGCTTCAAATTATTTGTCTTGTATAGTCTTCTATAAACAATCTGTTGGGGCTCCTTATGTAACATTATTCCTCTCAAGTTCAGCAGAAAATGCTGCATAGTGAAAAATGTGCATAATGTATAACAAATTTAGCCCCTCTGGTAACTGCAGACAAGTGAATCTTCTTTTCATTTTGGAACATGGTTATCACAGCCTGAAGGAAAGAGGGAGAGAAAAGACAGGGCAAAAAACAAGGAAAAGGGTAAATGCAGCCTTTGGGGCAGAACTATAAAAATAGAGATGTGCTCTACCAAACTGTTGCTGGCTTTTGAGATGAGGAAAAAGCATTTTTCCCTTTCTCCACTGTTTCTAGGGCCTTGCCCCACAGTGCAGGACACAAAAGCTCTTTTGGCTGAGACCAGCCTCAGTGCAGGCTCAAGATGGCAACACATCTGGAGTATCCTCAAGTGCTTGCAGTGACTTCTCCCTCCAAGAAGCAATCTTGCTGCAGCCACTATGTTGCATCTCATCCTATAAATCTGTCAATGTCTATCCAAGCCCGGAGCAAATCCATTTGCTACAACTTTTACAAGTACTAAGGCCCATCTGCAGGAAGCTGCGCACAGGATTATTTCTGTCCTCTTCTTATTACAGACTCAGCAGACTCGTTTAAAAAAGATATTTCACAAACCTGTTGCCTCCCAGGCTGAGAGCGTGTGTGCAAAGCAGATGGTAGTCCCAAAGCCACGGACTTCGGCAGCATGGATGATCCCAATGTGTCACTCCTGAGGATGAAGCAGAAATGCTGAGATGAGGCATGCAACCGTGAGGAACATTTCATCCACATGAGTATATGTTCTGTCAACTAAAGGACCTAAATCCTAACATTAAATCTAAATTAAATTACCATTCACTGAGCTGCTGAGAGTGTCTGCTCTAAGGGAGGGTTTATGCCACAGACTGCAGGAAAACCTGAACTAAATCAGCTCCCACTTAGCTCCAGCACCAGCAGCATGCTAGTTGCTGCAGCACAGAGCTTACATGCCCTTGTTAAGCCTGGAGAAGAGAAGGCTCCAAAAGACCTTAGAGCAGCTTCCAGTGCCTAAGGGGCCTGACAAGTAAGCTGGAGAGGGGCTTTGGATAACGGCCTGTAGGGACAGGACAAGGGGGAATGGCTTTAAACTGACAAAGAGACTGAGATTAGATATAAGGAAGAAGCTCCTCCCTTTGAGGCTGGTGAGGCTCTGGCACAGGGTGCCCAGAGAAGCTGTGGCTGCCCCATCCCTGGCAGTGTTCAAGGCCAGGTTGGACACAGGGGCTTGGAGCGACCTGCTCTAGTGGAAGGTGTCCCTGCCCGTGGCAGTGGGTTGGAACTGGATGAGCTTTAAGGTCCCTTCCAACCCAAACAATCCTGTGATTCTACAATTTGTTGGGTTTCTCGACCTCCAGATGAAGGGATGAGCTGCCCAAGGCCTGCAAAGCTGGCCTAGGGCATTGGGGCTTCCCAGGGTATGGGGTGATCCCTGCTGTGGGATGCTTCCCGGGCATGGCTGGAGGTGTTCTGCACTGAGGGCTGCTGAACTCCATCACCTGGCAGCAGCTCAAAAACACATCCTCACCTAAAAAGCTAGATTTGTATTTTCAAACTCAGAAGCTAATATCAGAAAGATGAGACGTCTATTTTCTGTATTCCTTCCAGGGAACGCTCTAGTCACACAGGTAAGCAGAACTTGCCAGTCTTAGCACTGAATGTTAACGTTACAACAGTATTTAAACATTTACTCTCCTTTCAACACACACTGTGTGTATGCAGGGGGAATCAGGTGGACACACAGTCCTTTTAATGTCAATGAGAGAAGTCAGCCTGAGTATTTCTAAGTATGGCTTGGGATGGGTGCCATACTATTGCTATGTAATTTGGCTGGATAGTTCTAAAACATCTTAATTCTCCAGCCATCATTCCTTCACTTGGTTATCATTCATATGTTTCTATATGCTAGTTTGCTTGGAGGAAAGAGGCTGGAAATTTATGGCTAGAGTGGATGAGTCTATATTTTTGGAATTGGAATTAAATTACCCACTAGTTGAAGCATTATTGTGTTTTACAATAATTGCTGATTACAATTCAAATGCACTAAATTCCACCTGTCATTCCCAGCATAGCCTCCACTTGTGACAATGCCAACACCATAAGCGGGCATGAATGAAAGGACTGAAGGAAGTGAGTTGTCTGCACAATTCCATGCTTTCATTCTGCCACAATCTGCTAATGCACTTCACCCAAACTCTCAGGATATTTTTCACAAAATTTCCGCTCCAAAGGACTCTGTGTAGAATCAAGACACTGTGGTTCAGGTTTTCAAAAGCAGCCGCTTTGTTTTCACACCCATGCAGGACACACATCCACCTAAGCTGCATCCCTCTACCACTTGTGGCCAATCAACCTGCTGCTTTAATATCCAGATGCTTATAACTATTGATTGAGTTTCCAGGTGGGCTTTTCTCTCATGAAGCTTTTTAGAGGAGCTACATGAGCTCCTACTTAGTGTCTCATTTTTGCTGCTGGCCCCAAGTCCATTTCTCTGGCTGTCTTGAACTCGCCTGTGGCTGCAAAACTTCTTTGGACTGGTTAAAGTCCCCAGTCCTTTTCTTCTCCTCTTGTGCTTCCTAAAGTTTTGGCTTCCTCGCTGTTGCTCTTCTATCCTCTTTTTCCCAGGTCTTTCAAACTCTTCCTCACTGTGCATAACATTTCCCAGTCTGGAGAGCTGGGGAATAGCACGGCCCCTGGGGAGGGGATGTGTTTATGATAAACCAGAGAAGTGGATAAGCAAGTACCTGCTCTTAACAGCATCTTCTACATGCAGGTATCACCTCTTCCCTCTTGCTTGTGGCTGAATATTGCAACAGGCAACATGTGTCTGCAAATTACCACTATGCTGCACTTCATCAGTCTGGGTCCACATTTTAGTCACCAGAAAAGAATCAGCCTGATTCAATATCCATTTACCATCTTGTCTAACTGAACTGGAAAAAACACCAAGCAACAAAAGCCCCAACATTTGGTAAGGCGCAGTGAAGCAGAGGATAGTCTGCTCAGTTATACCTCATGGCGGTGCCCAACCCATCCACACATTTCTGCTCCCAGGGTTTGGAAGCCACTGAATGGGCTAAACCTGTCCAGATTTAGTAGGTACCAGCAGTAAACCCAGAGTACAGCATGCGCTGTGTAGCCTCAAGTTTTCTTTACCCTTGGGAAAAGGTGGGCTAGACAAATGTGAGAAGAGGCAAGGCTAGCAAGGGACTCAAGAATGATGGCACAGCATCACATTACTCATCCTCTTGGCTCTGTCTCACTAGTGGTTTAGCACCTTTGTGGGCTTGCTTTTGATAGCAAGAGAGATGTGACTTTAAGTCAACAGGATATTAGGAGAGAAGGGTGGAAGAACTGCAAGACTGAAAACAAATCTGCTTCTAGAAGGGATTTTGGTTTAAGTAAGTGCAGCATATTTTCAATGCCACTGTGCACACGGCATAGTGTTCTGGCTTTTTAGGGCAGCACTTGCTACACCACAGCAGGACATGTATGTGGTTGGGCTATCAACAAACCAGAGCACTCCTGGCTTGCCTGGATCCCAGCCAGCAAAGGATGCTGTAAAAGCCCGTCTGGCTTACAATGCAATTTTGCTAAGGTTAGAATGTTGCTTGCATTAGTGAAAAGCAGACAGTAGTCTTGAGATTAAGGCAGGAAATCTGCATTCAATTTTTAGCTCCAACAAAGACTTTCCTTACGTGGTCTTGGGCAAGCTAAGTAAAACTCCCATGCTTTATATCCTGAACTTGTATAAGAAGAATTAAACTGCTTTCTGCTCTTCGTCTTGACTACTCAGACAGTGAGCAGTTGGGGAAGAGAAAGGCTTTCACTCTGTGTTTGGCATCAGTCTGCAATATTCCCTCAACACAAATAACAAGAAATCATAAATTAAAATACATATTTTTATACAAGTGTGCAACAACCAAGCCCAGTGAAACTGGTACTTGGTGTAGTTGGGCACATCAGGTCACTATTTCTCAGCATTATCCTATATTGCTGCAATGCTACAAGACTGGAGGTGTGTCCTGGGTTCAGCTACAGCAGTCATTTTTTCTCCTTCTTAGTAGCTGATGCAGTGCTGTGTTTTTGACTTTCAGTCTGGGAACAATGCTGATAACACTGATGTTTTTAGTTGTTGCTAAGTAATGTTTACTCTGACCAAGGACTTTCTCAGTCTCATGCTTTGCCAGAGAGGAGGGGAAGCCGGGAGGAAGCAGAGGCAGGACACCTGACCCAAACTGGCCAAAGGGGTATTCCATACCACAGCACATCATGCCCAGTATAGAAACTGGGGGGAGTTACCCGGAAGGCCCAGATCGCTGCTCGGGTCGGGCTGGGTATCGGTCGGCGGGTGGTGAGCGGTTGTGTCCTTTTCCCTTGTTATTCCTCTTATCATTATTATTGGTAGCAGTAGTGGTTTGTATTATACCTTAGTTACTGGAGTGCTGTTATCTCAACCCGTGGGAGTTACATTCCTTCGATTCTCCTCCCCATCCCTCCGGGAGCGGGGGGAGGAAGGAAAAGGAGGGGAGTGAGCGAGCGGCTGCGTGGTTCCAAGTTGCCGGCTGGGCTTAAACCACGACAAGGTGGCAATGCCAGGCCATTCTGTGGTGTTTATTCAGTGGTTATCTGTATCCATGCTCAGCACATCTCACCTCCTGCCCTCCAGTCTGCCCAGAAAGTCCAAGAGGAACTCAAGTCAGGTAAAGGAATCAGTTAGAGTCCTGAAGCGCAGAGGTGATCAGGTTTGCATTTGCTTTTGGGAGCTGGAGAACATCACGTACTACCAGCTATGAACTGCCTGGCTTCGGCATCAGCTTCGCCCTGGGGAAGGAGAGGTGGTGTGAGACAGGAGGAGCTCAACTCTCCTTACCCTTAGGGATGCTGTATTTACTCTGAGTAGATTTATGCACGAGATGTGTTCTCACTAGCAGGGTTTGTTTCTCTGCTGCATTTTTGCTCTTAGCACGTGGACTCTTTTTCAAGCAAGCAGTGGGCAGATGAGGCTGAGAGCGCAACACACACAAACCAGGGAGTCTGGGTTTATTTCCAAACAGGCACACACAGAACTGTAGGAGAGTACAAAAGAGAGAGGGCAGTATATCCTCTCACTCCACTATATAAAACCTAACTTCCTAGGCTGACCCAGACACCTAAGACTGAAAGCAAAAATACAAGCTACATGACTAGTGGGAAGAGAAAGAGCCAGCAGGAAAAATCTATCAGAGCTTTCCATGGTTCAATCAGTCAGAGCCTGCTTCACTGGGGAAACAATCAATTAACAACTTCCACTAGAGCAGCCACAGACGTGCTATTCTGAAGGTAGTAAATCTTTGAGTTTGTTTGTTCTCAGTTGCACTCTCAGCTTATTTACAACATCACAGGAATCTTCCGCCTTGTTTGTCCTCACTTCTCTAGGTCTCTCTCAAGGATCTTTCTGTCCATGATGATCAGTGAAGAGGAACACTTACAGACCAACAGTTTCCAGCTTCATTGCAAATCCTTATTTCCTTTAAACAGGCAGCCAAAACAGTTTCCTCTAGGCATCTGGAGGGCATTATGCCTTTAACTGTCCATCTGATTTCCAGCTGTCATTGCATTCTGTCTCACTTCAAGGCAGATGGTTTTGGTTTAGGATGTTCTGGCCCAATCAGTAATCAAAGAGCCCTGCAGTACACGAGTTAGGCAGGTCCCTGTCCTGAGGAGCAAAACACAGCAGGCAAATGAGAGGCAGATGACACTAAAGCTAAGGGATGAGGCTCAGAGCACTCAGCCCAAGGCCCTCTGCAGCAGACGCGTGCAGGAAAGGACCTGAGCATGGCCAGTCCCACAGGTATGGAAAAGAGAGAGTTGTGAGACAGCTTGGATAAAAATGCCCAACAGGAGGATTGTGACGATGTGACCAAGTGGTGCTGAGAAGGTGTGCCCGCAGAAGGAGAGGAAGCTGGCAGATGGACAAAGGTGCACAGTGGGCCATGGTGATGGTCCTCCTCAGCACCTCATAGGTAGATCTTGAAGCACTCAGAGCAGAAGGGTCCCAGTGCACTGGCAAAGAAAGTGAAGGACAGAAAAGATCGTTCGGGTAGAGCTCAGCTATCCAAACCACAGGCCTGTGCTGTCCATTAGGCACTGGTACTTCTGCCGTCACTATGCTTTCAAGATGTAGTGAAACAAGAGATGTCTACGATTCTATGTTTAGATGACCACAGCATAAAGTTGAGACTGAATTTCTATTTCTCATTTAAATTTTTCCTGGCATGCTTTAAATGAATGCAAAGCAGCTCCCAACACTTCTAGGTACCTCCTGTGCCTAGGAACCTGGAAGAAGATCTTGATTCACAGATGCCTCTTGCTCCTTGGATCAAATGTGCTGCCAGGACTGGTAAATAGGAGCTGTCTTAACATCTCTAGTGCCTTTGGATTTGTCCCTATTGCTGCTAATGCCTTGATTGGTGCTATTGAAATCTCTTCTTAAACATATGATAATACATTCCTCACTGATAGCCCTGCTTTTCAAAACTCAGACCTGCAGTCATCATTGCCTGTAATAAGTTCATTCTGTTCCTTCTGCTTTACTGCCTTCCTAGTCTGGCTCTGATGAGGAATTCATGTAACTCACTAACTCCAGAGCAAATTTTGATTAGCTTTTGAATTAAAAAATGTGTTTTCTATTAGGAAGCTCTGCGAGCTTAGCCTGGCATCTGATATTCGAATGACCTCTGGATGCATCACCAATAATGAAGAATCTAGATGTCAGGGCTGGGTGTGCACTAATCAGCTTTAATTGCCCTGATGAGCCTCATCTGGGACTCAAATTCACACTCTCTGCCAGGAGCTCTATTTAACCTCCAACCCCAGGGACCTTCAGTTCTTGCCTGGGTCATGTTGTAAGTGAGCCTGTCTCAGACCTGCTCCTGAACTGGTGTTTGACTTTTCCTGGTTGACCTTGGAGCTGATGTGTTGAAAGGACCTGTTGCCATCACCACCTTGCTCATCTCCTGTGATGTGGAGCTGCTCCTGGTTCCCTTCTGTGGGAGCAGCCCTGCTCTCACTGCTTTCTCCCACTGGCAGCCACAGATATGCTACAGCTCTGGAAGAATTTTCAGTAGATGGAAAACTCTTACTGGATTGCTTCATTAAGTGTCTCAAAGAAGAGTACAGGTAATCTTATGGGCTCTAATTATTATGTTGCTTATTGTGCTTTAAAACTAAAAGCAGTATCTGTAAGTACAAGGTCTCTAGCTCTATTACAGCTCAAGTGTGGATGAGCTGAGTGCTGGGATTAACTGACTCTGGAATGCCCAGTCCAGTCATTTTCTAGTTGTCTGCAGCTTGGGCTCCAGTGCTGCAGAAGAAAGTGCTTTTTCACTTCAGGCTGCTGTTCTGCAGCACTTGGTGTGTAGTAGTTTTAGCCACAATTCTCTTTACAGAGATGTCGGGCTCTAATCTGCATTCTTGGAATAGCACAAACAGACCTGTCACTTCATGTGTTCAGTGGGATGGCATTTGGGTATCATGATGGGTGGACAGACCAAGTGTATTATGAACATGTTCCTTTGTGCCCTGAGGGGACAGCAGCCATGCTGGGGAGATCAAGTCAGAAAACATGCTCTGTCTAATCCTATCCCAGGATTTGTTGCACTGAATAAATGAGGATACGCTGGTTTCTTTTCCCAAAGTGGAAACGGGAGATGCTGTGATGTCTGTACTCAGACAGCACCTGTGGACAGCTGGTACTTTTGAGCCAGTAATTCTCCATAAGGCTTGTCAGAAAAGAAATACATGGAGCTAGCTTTTGGGAAGGATCGAAAATTCACTCTCTTCACAGAACAACTTCCCACCAGCACCTGTCCAACGGTGTGCTGCAGAACTGGTTTAAATGCTCAGCCAAGCAGGCACCAGCCTTCCTACCAATCACCAAGGAAAACCTCTTGGTTTATGTGCTTTCTGCTTGGGAGCTTGTATGCTTCCAGTGTCTTCTGGTGCTTTGAGGGGTTGGTTGGTTTTGGTGGGTTTTTTGGTGCCTGAAGAGAGGTAGTGGGGAAAGAAAGTAACAGCCCTTGGGTATTGTCTTGGTAAGGTAGTGATGATGACAGCCCTTGGGATGTGGATGGAGGACAGGGGGAAAAAGCTTAATGGACAGAACTAAATGCTCTCATGGCCTGGTTGGGAACAGCCTTTTCTGGGGATGCAGAGGGCCTTCAGATACGGGCAATGACTGAAGCATTCCTTCAGAAGTGGGAGGGAGGGTGCTGAGGCGCTGGCACAGGGTGCCCAGAGAAGCTGTGGCTGCCCCATCCCTGGCAGTGTTCAAGGCCAGGTTGGACACAGGGGCTTGGAGCAACCTGCTCTAACGCAAAGTGTCCCTGCCTGTGGAACGGGATGATGTTAAGGTCACTTCCAACCCAAACCATTCTATGATCTCCCCATCGCTGCCGGCCCGCAGGTGCCAGAAGACGCTTTACCCTGCATTCACCTGAAGGGAGCGGCTGCCCCCTCAGGCGGCTGTCTGTGGGGCGCGGGAGCTGGGGTGCTCCTGAAATGCACTGTCTCCCCTCTTCTGGGAGAAACCCCCTCAAAGTCTCAAGATGATTCCTGAGGGACGGACACACGCAGGACCG